>NC_053390.1:375766178-376043678 GCF_905171765.1 Bufo bufo
CCTGTCTGGGCGGCGGTGTCCACGTGTGCCGTTCCCGCTCGCTGTCTGCTCAGGCCGTTGGTTGCTGCTGGGTGTCGTCACTTCCGGTGACGTCATCTGCGTTCCTAGGATCTCCCGCTCAGTGCTGTTTGCAGCTTGCCACGTGGAGGCAAATGGCGGGAAATAGAAAAACGCTGCAGCTTCTTTAGGGGGGAAGCAGATAGATAGCTCCGGAGCTGATCTATAGTTGTAGGATCCTTCTGTTTGTTGCTAGCTAGATGGGATAGGCTTACTCAGTGACCCAGTGATGGGTCACTGAGTAAGCCTATCCCATCTAGCTAGCAACAAACAGAAGGATCCTACAACTATAGATCAGCTCCGGAGCTATCTATCTGCTTCCCCCCTAAAGAAGCTGCAGCGTTTTTCTATTTCCCGCCATTTGCCTCCACGTGGCAAGCTGCAAACAGCACTGAGCGGGAGATCCTAGGAACGCAGATGACGTCACCGGAAGTGACGACACCCAGCAGCAACCAACGGCCTGAGCAGACAGCGAGCGGGAACGGCACACGTGGACACCGCCGCCCAGACAGGAACCGCTGACCAGCTCATCAACAGCCGCAAGGAGGGTAATGTACCTGCTTACAAAGCAGTCTTTATTCCACAGCTTGCCGATACCGGATCTGTGAATAACAACTTGAAACAAAATCGGATCCGTTTTGCTTCCTCCCCATAATCTTGGGATCTCTAACTAAACCCTTATAGAAAGGTATCCACCTTTCAACTAACATCAGGATACCCCATCTCCCTACTGGAATATATGCCATGATACTGGACCTTCTTTCATCCTAACAGGTTCACAAGACTGCCCTTTCTCCTCCCATACCAGGAGTATTCTTTTCCAGCAGGATTTTCCATAAATTGACATTACATGATACCAGGACTATATTGGTCATTTCAATACTATATATGACCAGATTCTTTTCCAACAGGCCTATAAGACTGCTTTTTTTCCCTCTTTCTTCCCAGCAGGATTGTATTGAATTGATATCTATTATCTATTTATTATAGATCACTCAACCATCTTCATATTTTTATCTTTTTATCGATATTACTACTATTTACTTTTTATATTGATTATCGATTACATGTGTTTTATATATTTTTACTATCAGCTATTCTATATTAAATAGTATTACTTTTCCATAAATCCCAATTGTTTTGAGTGCCATCCCTCTACTTTTATTTATACTTCTCAGTCTATAGCGATGTCTATTTTATCCATCACACCCAAGATGCATGCCTCAAAGCAAATAGGGACTTTAAACAAATGATATTTCTCAATTTTTTCCTTCACAAAACTCCAGAATTGCTGGATCTTTAAACATGTCCAAAGTATATGAACGTCATCTACCCCTACTTCCCCACATTTTTTATAACTAAATTGTTCAAGTTTGTAGCATTTCATTAGGATCTTAGGGGAATAGTATAAGCAATATAGTATGTTGAATTGAGTAATTCTATAGGAGAAGTTATTTGATACGTTATTTTTTGACTGTATGGCCTTTTCCCAGAATTCTCCACGTTGCAAGTTTAGAGCATCTTGCCATCTATGACTTAAAGTTATTACAGCTCTTTTATTTGTCTTCTGGTATAGCAAACGTCCATATACTTTGGAAATCAGTTTCCTCCCTGCTAGGGATGAGCGAACCCGAACTGTATAGTTCGGGTTCGTACCGAATTTTGGGGTTTCCGTGACACGGACCCGAACCCGAACATTTACGTAAAAGTCTGGGTTCGGTGTTCGGCGCTTTCTTGCCGCTTTTTGAAAGGCTGCAAAGCAGCCAATCAACAACCGTCATACTACTTGCCCCAAGAGGCCATCACAGCCATGCCTACTATTGGCATGGCTGTGATTGGCCAGTGCAGCATGTGACCCAGCCTCTATATAAGCTTGGGTCACGTAGCGCTGCACGTCACTCTGCTGTTACAAGTGAAGGGAGAGGTTGCAGCTGCGACGTTAGGGCGAGATTAGGCAGTGATTAACTCCTCCAAAACACTTAAGACAGTGATCGATCTACAGCTGTGGATCATTGAACTGCTGCTATTCAATTGCTCACTGTTTTTAGGCTGCCCAGAGCGTTTTTCAGTCACTTTTTTTCTGGGGTGATCGGCGGCCATTTTGTGGCTTGTGGTGCGCCAGCACAAGCTGCCACCAAGTCCATTTAACCATCAATAGTGTGGATATTTTTTGCTATATCCTACATCAGGGGCAAGCTGTCACCAAGTCCATTTAACCATCAATAGTGTGGTTATTTTTTGGCTATATCCTACATCAGGGGCAAGCTGCCACCAAGTCCATTTAACCATCAATAGTGTGGTTATTTTTTGGCTATATCCTACATCAGGGGCAAGCTGCCACCAAGTCTATTTAACCATCAATAGTGTGGTTATTTAAATCTATCCCTAAAAGGGTATATTAGATTCAAGGTGCTGATAGGGTCATTCTCAATAACTTCACACACACGCTACTGTGCATATCCAAGTCTAATTCTGTCCGTAAACGTATACCTGTCACCCAGCGCCTAAATAATAGTCCTAAAATTTATATTCAGCTAAATCTGTGGCTATTGCTGTAGCTGCTCAAGTTATTTTGTGTCCGTCAAAGCACAGTTTTTGTTCTGGGTTGAAACCTAGAACCTAGCAATTTCCTAAATTAGTGGTTTCTGCTGTATCAGGCCTACTTTAAATCTATCCCAAAAAGGGTATATTAGATTCAAGGTGCTGATAGGGTCATTCTCAATAACTTCACACACACGCTACTGTGCATATCCAAGTCTAATTCTGTCCGTAAACGTATACCTGTCACCCAGCGCCTAAATAATAGGCCTCACATTTATATTCAGCTAAATCTGTGGCTATTGCTGTAGCTGCTCAAGTTATTTTGTGTCCGTCAAAGCACAGTTTTTGTTCTGGGTTGAAATACAATTCCCAACCTAGCAATTTCCTAAATTAGTGGTTTCTGCTGTATCAGGCCTACTTTAAATCTATCCCAAAAAGGGTATATTAGATTCAAGGTGCTGATAGGGTCATTCTCAATAACTTCACACACACGCTACTGTGCATATCCAAGTCTAATTCTGTCCGTAAACGTATACCTGTCACCCAGCGCCTAAATAATAGGCCTCAAATTTATATTCAGCTAAATCTGTGGCTATTGCTGTAGCTGCTCAAGTTATTTTGTGTCCGTCAAAGCACAGTTTTTGTTCTGGGTTGAAATACAATTCCCAACCTAGCAATTTCCTAAATTAGTGGTTTCTGCTGTATCAGGCCTACTTTAAATCTATCCCAAAAAGGGTATATTAGATTCAAGGTGCTGATAGGGTCATTCTCAATAACTTCACACACACGCTACTGTGCATATCCAAGTCTAATTCTGTCCGTAAACGTATACCTGTCACCCAGCGCCTAAATAATAGGCCTCAAATTTATATTCAGCTAAATCTGTGGCTATTGCTGTAGCTGCTCAAGTTATTTTGTGTCCGTCAAAGCACAGTTTTTGTTCTGGGTTGAAATACAATTCCCAACCTAGCAATTTTCTAAATTAGTGGTTTCTGCTGTATCAGGCCTACTTTAAATCTATTCCTAAAAGGGTATATTAGATTCAAAGTGCTGATAGGGTCATTCTCAATAACTTCACACACACGCTACTGTGCATATCCAAGTCTAATTCTGTCCGTAAACGTATACCTGTCACCCAGCGCCTAAATAATAGGCCTCAAATTTATATTCAGCTAAATCTGTCATTACTGCTGTGCCTGTATTAGTGTAATACGGTACCTAAATAGATAGCCAGATAGTGTTAGGTGTCTGTAACAATGAGAAAAACATCTAGTAAGGGACGCGGACATGGTCGTGGTGGTGTTAGTCGACCCTCTGGTGCTGGGAGAGGACGTGGCCGTTCTGCCACAGCCACACGTCCTAGTGTACCAACTACCTCAGGTCCCAGTAGCCGCCAGAATTTACAGGGATATTTGGTGGGGCCCAATGCCGTTCTAAGGATGGTAAGGCCTGAGCAGGTACGTTCACATTATCTCCCACCCAGTCTTCTGCAGAAAGCGCACAGATGGCACCTGAAAACCAAGCCCATCAGTCTGTCACATCACCCCCATGCATATCAGGGAAACTGTCAGCCTCAAGTTATGCAGCAGTCTCTTATGCTGTTTGAAGACTCTGCTGGCAGGGTTTCCCAAGGGCATCCACCTAGCCCTTCCCCAGCGGTGGAAGACATAGAATGCACTAACGCACAACCACTTATGTTTCCTGATGATGAGGACATGGGAATACCACCTAAGCACGTCTGATGATGATGACGAAACACAGGTGCCAACTGCTGCGTCTTTCTGCAGTGTGCAGACTGAACAGGAGGTCTGGGATCAAGACTGGGTGGAAGACGATGCAGGGGACGATGAGGTCCTAGACCCCACATGGAATGAAGGTCGTGCCACTGACTTTCACAGTTCGGAGGAAGAAGCAGTGGTGAGACCGAGCCAACAGCGTAGCAAAAGAGGGAGCAGTGGGCAAAAGCAGAACACCCGCCGCCAAGAGACTCCGCCTGCTACTGACCGCTGCCATCTGGGACCTAGCACCCCAAAGGCAGCTTCAAGGAGTTCCCTGGCATGGCACTTCTTCAAACAATGTGCTGACGACAAGACCCGAGTGGTTTGCACGCTGTGCCATCAGAGCCTGAAGCGAGGCATTAACGTTCTGAACCTTAGCACAACCTGCATGACCAGGCACCTGCATGCAAAGCATGAACTGCAGTGGAGTAAACACCTTAAAAACAAGGAAGTCACTCAGGCTCCCCCTGCTACCTCTTCTGCTGCTGCCACCTCGGCCTCTTCTCCTGCTGCCGCCTCGGCCTCTTCCTCCGCCTCTGGAGGAACGTTGGCACCTGCCGCCCAGCAAACATGGGATGTACCACCAACACCACCACCTGCGTCACCAAGCATCTCAACCATGTCACACGGCCGCGTTCAGCTCTCCATCTCACAAACATTTGAGAGAAAGCGTAAATTCCCACCTAGCCACCCTCGATCCCTAGCCCTGAATGCCAGCATTTCTAAACTACTGGCCTATAAAATGCTGTCATTTAGGCTGGTGGACACAGACAGCTTCAAACAGCTCATGTCGCTTGCTGTCCCACAGTATGTTGTTCCCAGCCGGCACTACTTCTCCAAGAGAGCCGTGCCTTCCCTGCACAACCAAGTATCCGATAAAATCAAGTGTGCACTGCGCAACGCCATCTGTGGCAAGGTCCACCTAACCACAGATACGTGAACCAGTAAGCACGGCCAGGGACGCTATATCTCCCTAACTGCACACTGGGTAAATGTAGTGGCGGATGGGCACCAGGCGGAGAGCTGTTTGGCGCACGTCCTTCCGCCGCCAAGGATCGCAGGGCAACATTATTTGCCTCCTGTCTCCTCCTCCTCCTACTCAGCTTCCTCCTCCTCTTCTTCCACCTGCTCATCCAGTCAGCCACACACCTTCACCACCAACTTCAGCACAGCCCGGGGTAAACGTCAGCAGGCCGTTCTGAAACTCATATGTTTGGGGGACAGGCCCCACACCGCATAGGAGTTGTGGCGGGGTATAGAACAACAGACCGACGAGTGGTTGCTGCCGGTGAGCCTCAAGCCCGGCCTGGTGGTGTGCGATAATGGGCGAAATCTCGTTGCAGCTCTGGGACTAGCCGGTTTGACGCACATCCCTTGCCTGGCGCATGTGCTGAATTTGGTGGTGCAGAAGTTCATTCGCAACTACCCCGTCATGTCAGAGCTGCCGCATAAAGTGCGGGCCGTCTGTTCGCGCTTCCGGCGTTCACATCCTGCCGCTGCTCGCCTGTCTGCGCTACAGCTTAACTTCGGCCTTCCCGCTCACCGCCTCATATGCGACGTGCCCACCAGGTGGAACTCCACCTTGCACATGCTGGACAGACTGTGCGAGCAGCAGCAGGCCATAGTGGAGTTTCAGCTGCAGCACGCACGGGTCAGTCGCACTGCGGAACAGCACCACTTCACCACCAATGACTGGGCCTCCATGCGAGACCTGTGTGCCCTGTTGCGCTGTTTCGAGTACTCCACCAACATGGCCAGTGACGATGACGCCGTTATCAGCGTTACAATACCACTTCTATGTCTCATTGAGAAAACACTTAGGGCGATGATGGAAGAGGAGGTGGCCCAGGAGGAGGAGGAGGAAGAGGGGTCATTTTTAGCACTTTCAGGCCAGTCTCTTCGAAGTGACTCAGAGGGAGGTTTTTTGCAACAGCAGAGGCCAGGTACAAATGTGGCCAGACAGGGCCCACTACTGGAGGACGAGGAGGACGAGGATGAGGAGGAGGTGGAGGAGGATGAGGATGAAGCATGTTCACAGCGGGGTGGCACCCAACGCAGCTCGGGCCCATCACTGGTGCGTGGCTGGGAGGAAACGCAGGACGATGACGATACGCCTCCCACAGAGGACAGCTTGTCCTTACCTCTGGGCAGCCTGGCACACATGAGCGACTACATGCTGCAGTGCTTGCGCAACAACAGCAGAGTTGCCCACATTTTAACGTGTGCGGACTACTGGGTTGCCACCCTGCTGGATCCATGGTACAAAGACAATGTGCCCACCTTACTTCCTGCACTGGAGCGTGATAGGAAGATGCGCAAGTACAAGCGCACGTTGGTAGACGCGCTACTGAGAGCATTCCCAAATGTCACAGGGGAACCAGTGGAAGCCCAAGGCGAAGGCAGAGGAGGAGCAAGAGGTCGCAAACGCAGCTGTGTCACGGCCAGCTCCTCTGAGGGCAGGGTTAGCATGGCAGAGATGTGGAAAAGTTTTGTCACACCGACACAGCTAACTGCACCACCACCTGATACGGAACGTGTTAGCAGGAGGCAACATTTCACTAACATGGAGGAACAGTACCTGTGCACACCCCTCCATGTACTGACTGATGGTTCGGCCCCATTCAACTTCTGGGTCTCCAAATTGTCCACGTGGCCAGAGCTAGCCTTTTATGCCTTGGAGGTGCTGGCCTGCCCGGCGGCCAGCGTTTTGTCTGAACGTGTATTCAGCACGGCAGGGGGCGTCATTACAGACAAACGCAGCCGCCTGTCTACAGCCAATGTGGACAAGCTGACGTTCATAAAAATGAACCAAGCATGGATCCCACAGGACCTGTCCATCCCTTGTGCAGACTAGACATTTATAACTACCTCCCCTTAACCATATATTATTGTACTCCAGGGCACTTCTCATTAAATCCTTTTTTTATTTTCATTTTACCATCATATTGCGGGGCAACCCAAAGTTGAATGAACCTCTCCTCTGTCTGGGTGCCGGGGCCTAAAAATATCTGACAGTGGCCTGTTCCAGTGTTGGGTGACATGAAGCCTGATTCTCTGCTATGACATGAAGCCTGATTCTCTGCTATGGGACCTCTCTCCTCTGTCTGTGTGCCGGGGACTAAAAATATCTGACAATGGCCTGTTCCAGTGTTGGGTGACATGAAGCCTGATTCTCTGCTATGTCATGAAGCCTGATTCTCTGCTATGGGACCTCTCTCCTCTGTTTGGGTGCCGGGGCCTAAAAATATCTGACAATGGCCTGTTCCAGTGGTGGGTGACATGAAGCCTGATTCTCTGCTATGACATGAAGCCTGATTCTCTGCTTTGGGACCTCTCTCGTCTGTCTGGGTGCCGGGGCCTAAATATCTGACAATGGCCTGTTCCAGTGTTGGGTGACGTGAAGCCTGATTCTCTGCTATGACATGAAGCCTGATTCTCTGCTATGACTTGAAGCCTGATTCTCTGCTATGACATGAAGCCTGATTCTCTGCTATGACATGAAGCCTGACTCTCTGCTATGGGACCTCTCTCCTCTGTCTGGGTGCCGGGGCCTAAAAATATCTGACAATGGCCTGTTCCAGTGGTGGGTGACGTGAAGCCTGATTCTCTGCTATGACATGAAGCCTGATTCTCTGCTATGACATGAAGCCTGATTCTCTGCTATGGGACCTCTCTCCTCTGTCTGGGTGCCGGGGCCTAAATATCTGACAATGGCCTGTTCCAGTGGTGGGTGACGTGAAGCCTGATTCTCTGCTATGATATGAAGCCTGATTCTCTGCTATGACTTGAAGCCTGATTCTCTGCTATGACATGAAGCCTAAATCTCTGCTATGGGACCTCTCTCCTCTGTCTGAGTGCCGGGGCCTCAAAATATCTGACAGTGGCCTGTTCCAGTGGTGGGTGACGTGAAGCCTGATTCTCTGTTATGCCATGAAGCCTGATTCTCTGCTATGGGACCTATCTCATCTGTCTGGGTGCCGGGGCCAAAATATCTGACAATGGCCTGTTCCAGTGGTGGGTGACGTGAAGCCTGATTCTCTGCTATGACATGAAGCCTGATTCTCTGCTATGACTTGAAGCCTGATTCTCTGCTATGACATGAAGCCTGATTCTCTGCTATAACATGAAGCCTGATTCTCTGCTATAACATGAAGCCTGATTCTCTGCTATGGGACCTCTCTCCTCTGTCTGGGTGCCGGGGCCTAAATATCTGACAATGGCCTGTTCCAGTGTTGGGTGACGTGAAGCCTGATTCTCTGCTATGACATGAAGCCTGATTCTCTGCTATGACTTGAAGCCTGATTCTCTGCTATGACATGAAGCCTGATTCTCTGCTATGACATGAAGCCTGACTCTCTGCTATGGGACCTCTCTCCTCTGTCTGGGTGCCGGGGCCTAAAAATATCTGACAATGGCCTGTTCCAGTGGTGGGTGACGTGAAGCCTGATTCTCTGCTATGACATGAAGCCTGATTCTCTGCTATGACATGAAGCCTGATTCTCTGCTATGGGACCTCTCTCCTCTGTCTGGGTGCCGGGGCCTAAATATCTGACAATGGCCTGTTCCAGTGGTGGGTGACGTGAAGCCTGATTCTCTGCTATGACATGAAGCCTGATTCTCTGCTATGACTTGAAGCCTGATTCTCTGCTATGACATGAAGCCTGATTCTCTGCTATGACATGAAGCCTGATTCTCTGCTATGACTTGAAGCCTGATTCTCTGCTATGACATTAAGCCTGATTCTCTGCTATGGGACCTCTCTCCTCTGTCTGGGTGCCGGGGCCTAAAAATATCTGACAGTGGCCTGTTCCAGTGGTGGGTGACGTGAAGCCTGATTCTCTGTTATGCCATGAAGCCTGATTCTCTGCTATGGGACCTCTCTCCTCTGTCTGGGTGCCGGGGCCTAAATATCTGACAATGGCCTGTTCCAGTGGTGGGTGACGTGAAGCCTGATTCTCTGCTATGACATGAAGCCTGATTCTCTGCTATGACTTGAAGCCTGATTCTCTGCTATGACATGAAGCCTGATTCTCTGCTATAACATGAAGCCTGATTCTCTGCTATGGGACTTCTCTCCTCTTCTGGGTGCCGGGGCATAAATATCTGACAATGGCCTGTTCCAGTGGTGGGTGACGTGAAGTCTGATTCTCTGCTATGACATGAAGCCTGATTCTCTGCTATGACTTGAAGCCTGATTCTCTGCTATGACATGCAGCCTGATTCTCTGCTATGGGACCTCTCTCCTCTGTCTGGGTGCCGGGGCCTAAATATCTGACAATGTTCCAGTGTTGGGTGACGTGAAGCCTGATTCTCTGCTATGACATGAAGCCTGATTCTCTGCTATGACATGAAGCTTGATTCTCTGCTATGGGACCTCTCTCCTCTGTCTGGGTGCCGGGGCCTAAATATCTAACAATGGCCTGTTCCAGTGGTGGGTGACGTGAAGCCTGATTCTCTGCTATTACATGAAGCCTGATTCTCTGCTATGACTTGAAGCCTGATTCTCTGCTATGGGACCTCTCTCCTCTGTCTGGGTGCCGGGGCCTAAAAATATCTGACAATGGCCTGTTCCAGTGGTGGGTGACATGAAGCCTGATTCTCTGCTATGGGACATCTCTCCTCTGTCTGGGTGCCGGGGCCTAAATATCTGACAATGGCCTGTTCCAGTGGTGGGTGACGTGAAGCCTGATTCTCTGCTATGACATGAAGCCTGATTCTCTGCTATGACTTGAAGCCTGATTCTCTGCTATGACATGAAGCCTGATTCTCTGCTATGGGACCTCTCTCCTCTGTCTGGGTGCAGGGGCCTAAATATCTGACAATGGCCTGTTCCAGTGGTGGGTGACGTGAAGCCTGATTCTCTGCTATGGCATGAAGCCTGATTCTCTGCTATGACTTGAAGCCTGATTCTCTGCTATGACATGAAGCCTGATTCTCTGCCATGAGACTTCTCTCCAATTGATATTGGTTAATTTTAATTTATTTTATTTTTATTTTAATTCATTTCCCTATCCACATTTGTTTGCAGGGGATTTACCTACATTTTGCTGCCTTTTGCAGCCCTCTAGCCCTTTCCTGGGCTATTTTACAGCCTTTTTAGTGCCGAAAAGTTCGGGTCCCCATTGACTTCAATGGGGTTCGGGGCGAAGTTCGGGTCGAGTTCGGATCCCGAACCCGAACATTTCCGGGAAGTTCGGCCGAACTTCTCGAATCCGAACATCCAGGTGTTCGGTCAACTCTAACTATAATCTATACTATCTAACACTAACTATATGGATTATATATTTCAGTTAACTATCTCTATAACCTACACTAAACCCTGCACTGGACCCTATCAGCTATTCAGCTACACAATTCCCTATTACTATCTACTACTAACTATCTGGAATATTTATATGCGATTTGAAATGTAATTTGAAAAAGCATAGCACAGTATTCAAGCTCCTCTGTCTCTCACATGAAACTCCACAAAATGCCTGCTGAAGGAGTGTCTTAATTTATATAGTGAAGGGGTAGGTAATTTTTCTTTTGGTTGCTAGGGATGTGGCTAAGCTTTGACAAAGCCTTCTCATTGGCCCGCAAGCTAGAAAAAGGAGGGATGATCACCTGATGTGTACTGTGTTAAAAAAATAAAAATAAATTGGCATTATGAATATATAGCACTATATTCTAAATATTAGAAAAATCTCAAAGTGCCGATATTCACAATGAAAATTTGTAATACGAATATTTGCGCTCAACACTAATTGTCACCATTCGGCAGAGGGATGACTTCTGGCTCTCCACCTTGTTGGATGCTTGCTACCGGTCAAAAAAAGGGGGCCTTTTTTACACCTGCTGAGAGGGAAGACAAACTGAACTACTATAAAGACATCCTATGTAGTCAGTTGGCTGCTGCCTATCTGCGCCATTGTCCATCTTCTCGCAGGTCTGACCGTGGGGGGGGGGGGGGGTCTGCGCTCACGTTCTACTGCCATGGCTTCTGGGGAGGGATGGGGTGTCAGGAGCAGTACCATCTCCATCAGTAGCAGCTTGAGTCTAGAGTCGCTGATGAGCAGCTTTCTTCACCCACCTAGTAAAGGAACTACTCACCAGCAGCTAAACATAGAACAGAACCTGAACCAGCAGGTGGTGGCATACTTGGAGTGCACCCTGTCAGCCACCATTAAAGATCACTTGGACTACTGGACAGCCAAACTGGATTTGTGGACGTAACTGGTCAAGTTTGTCCTGGAAAAGCTGTCCTGCCCAGCCAGTAGTTAGTCATGAGAGCAGGTGTTTAGTGCGGCGGGGGTCATAGTTACCGCAAGGAGAACTCGCCTGTCCACCCAAAATATGGAGAGATTGACCTTTGTCAAGATGAATATGGCGTTGATCAGCTAGGATTTCCACACACCAATGCCTGATGCATCAGACTAGATCCCACACTTTGACAAAAGAGACTGGTTTCTTCTGGCTACCTGCCTCAGCTACTATTCTGATGCCACAAATCTGATGCCAAGTGCTCCTTCTTACACCCACCATCGTCAGCGGCTACTGTTATTGCATTCCACCTCCACACTCTGTCACTGGGTCACTCTGTGGTCTCCTGATGCTGCTGCTACCTCCACAATATATCACCTTGCCACTTTTTGGTCTCCTGATGCTTCTGCTACCTTAACACTATGTCACCTCGCCACTCTGTGGCCCCCTGATGCTTCTGCTACCTCCACACTATGTCACCTTGCCAATCTGTTGCCTCCTATTGCTGCTGCCACCTCTACACTATGTAATTGTGCCACTTTGTGGCCTCCTGATGCTGCGCCACCTCCACACTCTGTCATTGTGCCATTTTTTTGTGGCCTTCTGATGCTACCGCCACCTCCAGACTCTATCATTGGGCCACTCTGTGGTCTTCTCATGCTGCTCCCACCTCACCACTATGTCATAGGGCCACTCTGTGGACTTATCATGCTATTCCTACCCTCCCCACTTAATGACTGGGCCACTATTTAGCTTTTTTGGCTTGGCTGACATCATCATTAATTTGACCCTTCTTCTGTTCTGTCAGAAGGAAGGAAAAATGGGACATACAACTGATCCTCTGTGTGTAGCAGCTGTAAGGCCTGTATGGTCCCATCAGAATTGGCTTATGATTTTGTAGCCAAAATCAGGAGTGGGTACAATTGTTGAGAAGCATATACATGAAAAATTTGTTTGAACCCTTCTGTTAAAGGAAGAAAAACCTACAATGGTCACTGAACTAACTTGAAACTGACAAAAGTAAAAATAAATAAAAAATGTACTGAAAATCAGACATTGCTTTTGAATTGTGGTTCAACAGAAAAAAATAGAAAACAAAATAATGAAACTGGCCTGAACAAAAATTACGGTACCCTTAACTTAAATTTTGTTGCTCAATGAGACTTCTGCACCTGTCCACAGGTATTTTGTTCACTTCTTGTAATCAAACTGTTCCAGCTGTCTCAGGTTTGAAGGTTGCCTTCTCCAGAATGCATGTTTCAGCTCCTTTCACAGATGTTCAATAGGAGTTAGATCAGAGCTCACAGAAGGCCATTTCACAATAGGCCAATGCTTTGCTCTTAGCCATTGTGATATTTTTGGCTGTGTATTTTGGATCATTATTAGAGATTAGTGTTGAGTACGAATATTCTAAAAACAAATTTTTATCATGAATATCGCCACTTCAAGAATTTGCGAATATTTAGAATATAGTGCTATATATTCGTTATATCGAATATTCGTCATATTCGCCATTCTAAAAAACAAATATATAGCACTATATTCAATATTTTGCTATATATTCATATTTTAGAATATTTGTAATTTATTTCCATCTGAAGTCATGATTCCTCCCTGCTTAAGTTGCTTGTGGGCCAATGACTCATTGGCCCACAAGCAAGAAGCAGAGAGAAATCATGTGTTCAGATGGAAAAAATTACAAATATATTTGAAAAACAAATATATATAGCACTATATTCTATAGTGCTATATATTTGTTTTTGACCCACACCTGTATTGATTGCGTAATATTTGCATATTACGCGATCATTACCTTGCAGATTTTCACGTTAAAAAAAAAGTTGAATATAACAAATATCTGAATTTGCGAATATTTGATGAATGTTCTACAAAATATTAGCGAAATATCACGGATTTGAATATGACCCCTGCCGCTCATCACTATTAGAGATGAGTGAATCGAAGTTGACAAAGTGGAATTTGAGCCGAATTTCAGAAAAAATTTGATTTGCACCGATTCCGAATTTCCTCACGCTTCGTGGTAACGAATTACATTTTTTCCTGAAATGGCTGCTGCACGTGTTAGGACATGGAGCAAAAAACTCTAGGAACGAGGGATCACCCACAATGCCATGCATGCAGCCACTCAGCAGCCAGCCAGCTCCTGTGATGTCACAGCCCTATAAATAGCCTCAGCCATTTTGGATTCTGCCATTTTCCAGTGTGCTTAGTGCAGGGAGAGAGATGTCAGCAGGCGCTAGGGACAGTGCTAGGAAATACTTCATTGTGTTAAAAAAAATTTTTTACAAGTTCAGGGAAAGATTAGTCAAGGTGTAGGGAAAGCATAGGGAGGCATTATCTACGGTATAAAAGGAGAACAGGGTGCAATAGGAGTGATTATATTACATCTTGCTGCACTTATTGAGGATCCAAATTGCTTTTAGTTTGTTTGCACTATATGATGCATCACTAATTCCAGCAAACCTTGCTTGTGATTGGGGTGCAAGTTCTGTGATACAGCCATTTATGGGGTTTATTAATAGGAAAGATACTTACGTACTATTAGCCTTTATGCATTGATTTTACATTGTTTTACTTATTTTTGGGGGGGAACGTTTATTATTAGCGAAAAAAAAGGAAAAATATATGTCATAATTGCTGTTCAGTGGAGAAGTTACATTGTACTACATCCATTTATGGAGTGCATTAAAAGGATAGATAGCCATCCTGCATTGATTTTACATTGTTTAACTTTTTTTGGGGGGGTGTATTAATATGAAAAAAATAATAATAATAACATTTTATATATATATATATATATATATATATACACTGCTCAAAAAAATAAAGGGAACACTTAAACAACACAATGTAACTCCAAGTCAATCACACTTCTGTGAAATCAAACTGTCCACTTAGGAAGCAACACTGAGTGACAATCAATTTCACATGCTGTTGTGCAAATGGGATAGACAACAGGTGGAAATTATAGGCAATTAGCAAGACACCCCAATAAAGGAGTGGTTCTGCAGGTGGTGACCACAGACCAATTCTCAGTTCCTATGCTTCCTGGCTGATGTTTTGGTCACTTTTGAATGCTGGCGGTGCTTTCACTCTAGTGGTAGCATGAGACGGAGTCTACAACCCACACAAGTGGCTCAGGTAGTGCAGCTTATCCAGGATGGCACATCAATGCAAGCTGTGGCAAGAAGGTTTGCTGTGTCTGTCAGCGTAGTGTCCAGAGAATGGAGGCGCTACCAGGAGACAGGCCAGTACTTTAGGAGACGTGGAGGAGGCCGTAGGAGGGCAACAACCCAGCAGCAGGACCGCTACCTCCGCCTTTGTGCAAGGAGGAACAGGAGGAGCACTGCCAGAGCCCTGCAAAATGACTTCCAGCAGGCCACAAATGTGCATGTGTCTGCTCAAACGGTCAAAAACAGACTCCATGAGGGTGATATGAGGGCCCGACGTCCACAGGTGGGGGTTGTGCTTACAGGCCAACACCGTGCAGGACGTTTGGCATTTGCCAGAGAACACCAAGATTGGCAAATTTGCCACTGGCGCCCTGTGCTCTTCACAGATGAAAGCAGGTTCACACTGAGCACATGTGACAGACGTGACAGAGTCTTGAGACGCCGTGGACAACGTTCTGAGCCTCATTTTGGCTTGTTTTAAGGACATTACATCAAAGTTGGATCAGCCTGTAGTGTGTTTTTCCACTTTAATTTTGAGAGGGGCTCCTAATCCAGACCTCCATGGGTTGAAAAATTTGATTTCCATATTTTTATTTTTGTGTGATTTTGTTGTCAGCACATTCAACTATATAAAGAACAAAGTATTTCAGAAGAATATTTAATTAATTCAGATCTAGGATGTGTTATTTTTGTGTTCCCTTTATTTTTTTGAGCAGTGAATATACAGGGTGGGCCATTTATATGGACACACCTTAATAAAATGGGAATGGTTGGTGATATTAACTTCCTATTTGTGGCACATTAGTATATGTGAGGGGGGAAACTTTTCAAGATGGGTGGTGACCATGGCGGCCATTTTGAAGTCGGAAATTTGGAATCCAACTTTTGTTTTTTCAATAGGAAGATGGTCATGTGACACATCAAACTTATTAGGAATTTCACAAGAAAAACAATGGTGTTCTTGGTTTTAACGTAACTTTATTCTTTCATGAGTTATTTACAAGTTTCTGACAACTTATAAAATGTGTTCAATGTGCTGCCCATTGTGTTGGATTGTCAATGCAACCCTCTTCTTCCACTCTTCACACACTGATAGCAACACCGCAGGAGAAATGCTAGCGCAGGCTTCCAGTATCTGTAGTTTCAGGTGCTGCACATCTCGTATCTTCACAGCATAGACAATTGCCTTCAGATGACCCCAAAGATAAAAGTCTAAGGGGGTCAGATCGGGAGACCTTGGGGGCCATTCAACTGGCCCACGACGACCAATCCATTTTCCAGGAAACTGTTCATCTAGGAATGCTCGGACCTGACACCCATAATGTGGTGGTGCACCATCTTGCTGGAAAAACTCAGGGAACGTGCCAGCTTCAGTGCATAAAGAGGGAAACACATCATCATGTAGCAATTTCACATATCCAGTGGCCTTGAGGTTTCCATTGATGAAGAATGGCCCCACTATCTTTGTACCCCATATACCACACCATACCATCAATTTTTTTGTTCCAACAGTCTTGGAGGGATCTATCCATTGTGGGTTAGTGTCAGACCAATAGCGGTGGTTTTGTTTGTTAACTTCACCATTCACAGAAAAGTTTGCCTCATCACTGAACAAAATCTTCTGCGTAAACTGAGGGTCCTGTTCCAATTTTTGTTTTGCCCATTCTGCAAATTCAGTGCGCCAATCTGGGTCATCCTCGTTGAGATGTGCAGTAGCTGGAGTTTGTAAGGGTGCCATTTGTGAGTAGCTAATATCCACCGAAGGGATGTTCGACTAATGCCACTCTCCAGTGACATGCGGCGAGTGCTACGCTGTGGGCTCTTGCTGAATGAAGCTAGGTCAGCCACTGATGTTTCTTCATTAGAGACAGATTTCATGCGTCCACATTTTGGCAAATCCAACACTGAACCAGTTTCACAAAACTTAGCAAGCACTTTGCTAACTGTAGCATGGGAGATGGGTGGTCTCGTAGGTTGTCTTGCATTGAAATATGCTGCAATGACCCGGTTACTGCGTTCACCAGACATCAACACAATTTCTATCTGCTCCTCACGTGTTAACCTCGGCGACATGTCAATGGCTGTAAACAAAGAGAAACTTGTAAATAACTCATGAAAGAATAATGTTACGTTAAAACCAAGCACACTATTGTTTTTCGTGTGAAATTCCCAATAAGTTTGATGTGTCACATGACCCTCTTCCTATTGAAAAAACAAAAGTTGGATTCAAAATGGCCAACTTCAAAATGGCCGCCATGGTCACCAGCCATCTTGAAAAGTTTCCCCCCTCACATATACTAATGTGCCACAAACAGGAAGTTAATATCAGCAACCATTCCCATTTTATTAAGGTGTATCCATATAAATGGCCCACCCTGTATATACACTGCTCAAAAAAATAAAGGGAACACTTAAACAACACAATGTAACTCCAAGTCAATCACACTTCTGTGAAATCAAACTGTCCACTTAGGAAGCAGCACTGAGTGACAATCAATTTCACATGCTGTTGTGCAAATGGGATAGACATCAGGTGAAAATTATAGGCAATTAGCAAGACACCCCCAATAAAGGAGTGGTTCTGCAGGTGGTGATCACAGACCACTTCTCAGTTCCTATGCTTCCTGGCTGATGTTTTGGTCACTTTTGAATGCTGGCGGTGCTTTCACTCTAGTGGTAGCATGAGACGGAGTCTTCAACCCACACGAGTGGCTCAGGTAGTGCAGCTTATCTAGGATGGCACATCAATGCGAGCTGTGGCAAGAAGGTTTGCTGTGTCTGTCAGCGTAGTGTCCAGAGCATGGAGGCGCTACCAGGAGACAGGCCAGTACATCAGGAGATGTGAAGGAGGCCGTAGGAGGGCAACAACCCAGCAGCAGGACCGCTACCTCCGCCTTTGTGCAAGGAGGAACAGGAGGAGCACTGCCAGAGCCCTGCAAAATGACCTCCAGCAGGCCACAAATGTGCATGTGTCTGCTCAAACGGTCAGAAACAGACTCCATGAGTGTGATATGAGGGCCCGACGTCGACAGGTGGGGGTTGTGCTTACAGCCCAACACCGTGCAGGACGTTTGGCATTTGCTAGAGAACGCCAAGATTGGCAAATTCGCCACTGGCGCCCTGTGCTCTTCACAGATGAAAGCAGGTTCACACTGAGCACATGTGACAGACATGACAGAGTCTTGAGACGCCGTGGACAACGTTCTGCTGCCTGCAACATCCTCCAGCATGACCGGTTTGGCATTGGGTCAGTATTGGTGTGGGGTGGCATTTCTTTGGAGAGCCGCACAGCCCTCCATGTGCTCGCCAGAGGTAGCCTGACTGCCATTAGGTTCCGAGATGAGATCCTCAGACCCCTTGTGAAACCATATGCTGGTGCTGTTGGCCCTGGGTTCCTTCTAATGCAAGATAATGCTAGACCTCATGTGGCTGGAGTGTGTCAGCAGTTCCTGCAAGACGAAGGCATTAATGCTGTGGACTGACCCGCCCGTTCCCCAGACCTGAATCCAATTGAGCACATCTGGGACATCATGTCTCGCTCTATCCACCAACGTCACGTTGCACCACAGACTGTCCAGGAGTTGGCAGATGCTTTAGTCTAGTTCTGGGAGGAGATCCCTCAGGAGACCGTCCGCCACCTCATCAGGAGCATGCACAGGCGTTGTAGGGAGGTCATACAGGCACGTGGAGGCCACACACACTACTGAGCCTCATTTTGACTTGTTTTAAGGACATTACATCAAAGTTGGATCAGCCTGTAGTGTGTTTTTCCACTTTCATTTTGAGTGTGACTCCAAATCAAGACCTCCATGGGTTGAAAAATTTGATTTCCATTTTTTTATTTTTGTGTGATTTTGTTGTCAGCACATTCAACTATGTAAAGAACAAAGTATTTCAGAAGAATATTTAATTAATTCAGATCTAGGATGTGTTATTTTTGTGTTCCCTTTATTTTTTTGAGCAGTATATATATATATATATATACACACAGTATATATGTCATAAGTGCCATTTGGCAGTGAAGATACATTGTACTACAGCCATTTACGTGGTGTATTAATAGGAAAGATACGTACATCACATTAGCCGTTCTGCGGTGAATTGTGATCGTTATATTTCTTTTTTTGGGGTATAGAAATAGGAAAAAGAATATGTCTTTATTGCCATTCTGTGGTGAATTGTGTTTTTTTTTTTTTTTTGGGGAGGGGGGAATTTATTAATCAGAAAAAATAAATACAAGTCCGGTTTTAACCGGACTTTTGCCTAAGGCTCAGTGACAATGTCATGCTGAATTGTGGAAGTGCATCTGGGGAGGTCTGAGAACACATCCGTGTTCCTGCTGATGAACTCCCTGGCCTCCTGAGTCTGTTTAGTGGAGAGGCTGTGAGTAATCTTCACTGTGGCAACCGCTTTTCTTGCATTAGGGGCCAGAACATCTTCGCCTAGAAAAATCAGCCACGGGCTGTTGTCAGCACTGGTCTACCTATCTTTCCAAGGTTTGAGTAAATTCACATGCTACACTTGCTCCGGCTTTCGCCGTCCTGGCTGGTGTACCTTGTAGTTTACATCTCCAACTTTTTAGATTACTTTGTAGGGTCCCTGCCACCTAGCCAGGAACTTACTGTCCACGGTCAGTACCAGAACAAGAACCCGATCTCCCGGGTTAAAGATCCTGACCTGAGCCTGCCAATTATAGACCCGACTTTGAGCTCGCTGAGCTGCCTCCATATGCTCTCTTACAAGAGGCAACACTGTTTTCATACGTTCCTGCATCTGGGTGACATATTCAATAATACTTTTATATGGGGTGGGTTGTTGCTCCGACGCCTCTTTAGCTATGTCCAACAGACCACGAGGATGTCTGCCATATAGCAGTTCGAAGGGCGAGAACCTAGTAGAGGCCTGGGGCACCTCTCGCACTGCGAACATAAGATAGGGCAGAAGGAGGTCCCAGTCCGTCCCATCCTTAGACACCACTCTTTTTAACATGTTTTCTAATGTTTGGTTAAACCTTTCTACCAGGCTGTTTGCGGGTGATAAACGGACATTTAAGGACCAGTGACCCCTGCACGGCCATGGCCAGCGCTGACTGACACATGTGCGGGCTTCTGACATGTGTGGGGTGGCCTTCGAGTACCCGCGCTGCTGTGATGGGGACCCGATGGCAGGGAAGGCAGCCTGATACATTCCTTAGGCATTGTGGCTGCCTTCTGGGAGAGCTTGTGAGATCCAGCACCCTGGATCTCACAGGCATGCAGGCTGTAAGTGTATTACACTGTGTAATACACTTATAGCCAATGCATGAAAATACAGAAGTATTGTCATGCATTGTAAAGGGGATCAGACCCCCAAAAGTTGAAGCTCCAGAGTGGGAAAAAAACAAAAGTGAAAAAAAAGTTTAAAAAAATGTAAAAAAAAAATATTAAAAGCTTCAAGTAAAAAAATCAATAAACGTTTTGCCAAGATAAAGGGAAAAAAAATTGTAAAAAACAGACTAGGTCTATAAAAATATCACATGAACTAACCCCTTTAGGTGAATAAAATAAAAACTAAATAAGCAATTTTTTTGTCACCTTGCATCAATAAAAGTGCAACACCAAGCGATCAAAAAAGTATATACCCCCCAAAATAGTACCAATCTAACCGTCACCTCATCCTGCAAAAAATGAGCTCCTACCTAAGACAATCGCCCAAAAAATAAATAGAACTATGGCTCTCAGATTATGGAGACACTAAAACATAATTTTTGTAAAACTTAAATAAATAAAAAAGTAGACATATTAGGTATTGCTGCGTCCGTAACAACCTACTCTATAAAAATACCACAAGACCTTACCCCTCAGTTGAACAACGTAAAAATAAAAACGGTGACAAAAAAGATTTTTTTTTGTCACCTTACATCACAAAAATCTGTAATAGCAAGCAACCACAAAGTCATATGCACCTCAAAATAGTACTAATCTAACTGTCACTTCATCCCGCAAAAAATGATACATACCTAAGACAATCGTCCAAAAACTGAAAAAACTATGGCTCTCAGAATATGGAGACACTAAAGCATGATTTTTTTTTTGTTTCAAAAATGATATTATTGTATAACACTTGAATAAAAAAAAGTATACATATTAAGTATTTCCACATCCATAACGACTGGCTCTATAAAAATATCACATGAACTAACCCCTCAGGTGAACACCTTAAAATTTTTTAAATAAAATCTGTGCTAAAAAAAACATTTTTTGGGCCCTTACATACCTAAAAGTGCAACAACAAGCGATCAAAAAGGCATATGCCCCCCAAAATAGTACGAATCTAACCTTCACCTAATCCCGCGAAAAATTAGCCCCTACCTAAGACTATGGAGACACTAAAACATATTTTTGTTTCAAAAACGATATCATTGTGTAAAACTTACATAAATAAAAACAAAGTAGACATATTAGGTATCAACGCGTCCGTAAGAACCTGCTCTATAAAAATATCAAATAAGCTAACAGGTGGACACAGTAAAAAAAACTGTCAAAAACACAATTTTTTGTCACCTTAAATCACAAAAAGTGTAATAGCAAGCGATCAAAATGTCATATGCAAACCAATATCCAAGGCAATTGCCAAAAAAAAAAAAAAGAAAAACTATGGCTATCAGACTATGGAGACACTAAAAGGAAAAAATGTATATAGATTTAGTAATATAGATAATCGACACGTCATCAATTAGTGTTAAGCGTATAGAGAAGAAATAGCGTGCTCATAAAAACGATACCTTTATTATAAATGAATGGGTAAATGGAGCAGAAAACTGCTCAAATGGTGACCATGACCTAACAGAAGATTAGTTAGGTCTTTTGTCTCCTACTGTGATTATGATACCACAAAAAATTATAATAATACTTTATAGGAATACACCTATAGTCATACAGGTAATTAGGTATTTATATCCGTGGACAGGTATTTATATCCGTATTTATATCCCTGCGTGTCCCTAAAAATCTAGGCCCTAAGCCCAGGGATATCCCCAGATGGTAGAGATACCCTGTCCCCGTACCTATGGCTATAGTCAACCTATAATAACCCTACTTAGATGGTAAATAATAATGAATGCATATGAACCCCGACGCGTTTCACCTGCGCCTGGCAGATCATCAGGGGGTGGTAGACAGACCACATCAGCTCCCCCCCAACATCTGTGAAGTTAGACAGTGGGTCCCTCCTGATCAGCTATCTATCAACTGACAGGACTCAGTATCATCATATACTTCCCACTGACTGTATACAGGAGCTAAGTATCATTTCTTTTATCTTGTGTATCCTTTTTTAGCCCTACAAATTAGGGTCTGTCTACCATCCCCTGATGATCTGCCAGGCGCAGGTGAAACGAGTCGGGCTTCATATGTATTCATCATTATTTACCATCTAAGTAGGGTTATTATACCTGTATGCCCTGTGTATTTCCGATCACCACCATGCTGCGGGCGGTGATCGGAACCCAGTGCCTGCTCAAATCAATGGTCCTGTGACCCGCAGGTTGCTGTGTTTCCGGGTTATTTGGGTCTCTGAGGACCCGATAACCCGGAACAATATGGTGATCGTGGTGTGATATTACACCACCATTCACCATCCTGCGATCCTGAGAGGTCATGTGACATCACCTCTCAGGATCGCCTCTGATTGGTAGGTGGGCGGGCGGCGGGAGGTTCAAATCCTACTAGCGCTCCTCTTCTCCTTTTTGTGTCCAGAAAGTAGAGGAGAGAGGAGAGCTGCCGCTGCATTTCGTCACATCTCAGCACCCCCATCTGTCCAGGCATCACCCCATCTGTGCCCAGCACCCGATCTGTGCCCCAGCACCCCCCATCTGTTCAATCAGGTACTAGGGAAAGGCTAGGGAAAGGTTGGGTTAGGTAGGGATAATTAAGGGAAAGTTAGTAGAAGTCAAAAATATAAAGTTTGTGATTGTATCACCCTAAATCGGGTGTCTGGGGTCCACAGCACAGCTGTGTGACCCTAGACCCTTCAGGGGTGCTGCAGCTTGCCCCCCTCCCCCCCACAACTTTTTTTGGGCGCAGGCAGATTTTTTATTTTTGTGCATACGCTGACTGTGGCCGGCACTCTTAGCGTCCGGCCACTGTTAGCACATAGCACACCCCACCGCTGATCAACTTCGGACGGTTGCTCAGCGGTTTTTATTTATTTTATTTTTTTAACATTTTTTTGCCCTTTTTTGAGATAGTCTTTTTTTTTCTGTTAGTTTTAGGGATAAGTACACGAACACCCGTGCCCCCACACACACGCACACTGAATAAAGATTTACACGCACAAACACACAGACACACACTCCCCTATGGCCGCTGGATGTTCTCGGCCAAGGAGGCATACGCCTAGCTTGCCTCTGAGTCCTAGAGTCCCAGTGAGGATGAGGATGACCCCACTTTCCTGTTGTCATCCTTGTCCTCCTCATCATCTAGCGATGATGATGAGCCCCCAAGGCGGCGGAGACACCGCCAGGCGGATCAAGGGGACCGCCATGCTAGGGACCCTGTGGCCCACCCTAGTACGAGCAGTTATGATCCCGTGATTCCTGATTTTCAAGGCCAACCAGGAATCCAGATTTCCACAGTGGGCTTCACTGAATATGACTTTTTTAGTCTTTTTTTTTAGTGACCACTTTGTAAATCTAATGGTGGAGCAAACAAACCTGTATGCCCAACAGTTTGTTGCTCAACACCCGAGCTCCTTTTTGGCTAGGCCCGGTGCCCGGTGGCTAGACCCCGGTCAGTGCAGCCGAGATGAGGACATTTTGGGGCCTCGTGCTGCACATGGGCCTAGTCAAGAAACCTAGTGTCAGGCATTACTGGAGTGGGGACGTCCTCTACCAGACTCCACTTTGATCCTGCCTATGACCGCCTGTACAAAATCAGGCCGGTCATCAATCACATTGGGGCCAAATTTGTACAGGCCTATGTACCTGGAAGGGAGGTCGCGGTTAATGAGTCTCTCGATGCGTTCAAGGGGAGACTCATTTTCCGCCAGTATGTTCCCTTAAAGCGGGCTAGGTCTGGCGTGAAGCTATACAAACTTTGTGAGAGTACCTCAGAGTACACTTACAAGTTTTGTGTGTATGAGGTGCGAGATTCCCGTATTCAACCCCCTGAATGTCCCCCCACTCTGGGTGTTAGCGGGAAAATTGTGTGGGACCTTATGCACCCAATGTTAGACAAAGGTTATCACCTGTACGTGGATAACTATTATACTAGTATCCCCTTGTTCCATTCCCTCGCCACCAGATCCACGTCCGCTTGTGGGACTGTGCGGAAAAATCAACGCGGCCTCCCTGCCAACCCCCTCCAGGTACCTATCCCCAGGGGTGAGACCCGTGCCCTTACCAGTGAAAACCTGTTGCTGGTCAGATATAAGGACAAGAGGGATGTCCTTGTACTGTCCACAATTCATGGTACTGTCCCTGTGCGAGGTACCACGGCAACGGTCCTCAAGCCCGATTGTATCGTCGACTACAATCGGTATATGGGAGGTGTTGATCTCTCTGATCAAGTCCTCAAGCCATATAACGTCATGCGCAAAACCCGGGCATGATACAAAAAATTTGCGGCCTACTTGGTGAAGGTTGCCTTGTACAACTCTTTTGTGCTGTCCCGGAGCGCTGGCAACACAGGGACATTCCTTCAGTTCTATGAGGCAGTCCTCAAGGCCCTGATCTATTCGGACCAGGTAAGAGCAGGCCGGAGTACCTTGGGAACTGGAGGCGCCTGGATCATCCCTGGCCAACTCTTTCCAAGTGTTGTCCCCCATACTGGAAAGAAGGGACGGACCCCAAAAAAGTGCAGAGTGTGTCGCAGGAGGGGGATACGGAAGAACACCACTACTCAGTGCGACACGTGCCCCGATCATCCGGGTCTCTGCATTGACGGTTGTTTCAGGGAGTACCACACTTCCATGGAGTACTAAATTTATATCCCAATTTAGCCACTGACAATCGGATAAAAAACTGGTTCTCAGACTTGAGACACTAAAAGTAAAAAAACTAAAAATTTCCAAAAATATTATTTAGTAAAACTAAAATGAATAAAAAAGTTGAAATATTAGGTATCGCCGCGTCCGTAATAATCTGCTCTATAAAAATACCCCTCCCTAACCCCTAAGTTGAACACGGTCAAGAAAATAAAATAAAAACGGTGCAAAAAAAAGTTTTTCTGAGTCCTAGAGTCCCAGTGAGGATGAGGATGACCCCACTTTCCTGTTGTCATCCTTGTCCTCCTCATCATCTAGCGATGATGATGAGCCCCCAAGGCGGCGGAGACACCGCCAGGCGGATCAAGGGGACCGCCATGCTAGGGACCCTGTGGCCCACCCTAGTACGAGCAGTTATGATCCCGTGATTCCTGATTTTCAAGGCCAACCAGGAATCCAGATTTCCACAGTGGGCTTCACTGAATATGACTTTTTTAGTCTTTTTTTTTAGTGACCACTTTGTAAATCTAATGGTGGAGCAAACAAACCTGTATGCCCAACAGTTTGTTGCTCAACACCCGAGCTCCTTTTTGGCTAGGCCCGGTGCCCGGTGGCTAGACCCCGGTCAGTGCAGCCGAGATGAGGACATTTTGGGGCCTCGTGCTGCACATGGGCCTAGTCAAGAAACCTAGTGTCAGGCATTACTGGAGTGGGGACGTCCTCTACCAGACTCCACTTTGATCCTGCCTATGACCGCCTGTACAAAATCAGGCCGGTCATCAATCACATTGGGGCCAAATTTGTACAGGCCTATGTACCTGGAAGGGAGGTCGCGGTTAATGAGTCTCTCGATGCGTTCAAGGGGAGACTCATTTTCCGCCAGTATGTTCCCTTAAAGCGGGCTAGGTCTGGCGTGAAGCTATACAAACTTTGTGAGAGTACCTCAGAGTACACTTACAAGTTTTGTGTGTATGAGGTGCGAGATTCCCGTATTCAACCCCCTGAATGTCCCCCCACTCTGGGTGTTAGCGGGAAAATTGTGTGGGACCTTATGCACCCAATGTTAGACAAAGGTTATCACCTGTACGTGGATAACTATTATACTAGTATCCCCTTGTTCCATTCCCTCGCCACCAGATCCACGTCCGCTTGTGGGACTGTGCGGAAAAATCAACGCGGCCTCCCTGCCAACCCCCTCCAGGTACCTATCCCCAGGGGTGAGACCCGTGCCCTTACCAGTGAAAACCTGTTGCTGGTCAGATATAAGGACAAGAGGGATGTCCTTGTACTGTCCACAATTCATGGTACTGTCCCTGTGCGAGGTACCACGGCAACGGTCCTCAAGCCCGATTGTATCGTCGACTACAATCGGTATATGGGAGGTGTTGATCTCTCTGATCAAGTCCTCAAGCCATATAACGTCATGCGCAAAACCCGGGCATGATACAAAAAATTTGCGGCCTACTTGGTGAAGGTTGCCTTGTACAACTCTTTTGTGCTGTCCCGGAGCGCTGGCAACACAGGGACATTCCTTCAGTTCTATGAGGCAGTCCTCAAGGCCCTGATCTATTCGGACCAGGTAAGAGCAGGCCGGAGTACCTTGGGAACTGGAGGCGCCTGGATCATCCCTGGCCAACTCTTTCCAAGTGTTGTCCCCCATACTGGAAAGAAGGGACGGACCCCAAAAAAGTGCAGAGTGTGTCGCAGGAGGGGGATACGGAAGAACACCACTACTCAGTGCGACACGTGCCCCGATCATCCGGGTCTCTGCATTGACGGTTGTTTCAGGGAGTACCACACTTCCATGGAGTACTAAATTTATATCCCAATTTAGCCACTGACAATCGGATAAAAAACTGGTTCTCAGACTTGAGACACTAAAAGTAAAAAAACTAAAAATTTCCAAAAATATTATTTAGTAAAACTAAAATGAATAAAAAAGTTGAAATATTAGGTATCGCCGCGTCCGTAATAATCTGCTCTATAAAAATACCCCTCCCTAACCCCTCAGTTGAACACGGTCAAGAAAATAAAATAAAAACGGTGCAAAAAAAAGTTTTTTTGTCACCTTACATCACAAAAATTGTAATAGCAAGCGATCAAAAAGTCATATGCCCCCCAAAATAGTGCCAATAAAACCATCCTCTCATCCCGCAAAAAATTAGCCCCTACCTAAGATAATCGGCTAAAAACAAAAAAATAATTACTCAGACTATGAAGATACTAAAATGTTTTTTTTTTTGTTTCTAAAAAGATAATATAGTGTAAAACATAAATAAATTTAAAAAAAGAGAGAGAAAGTATCTGTGGATCACTCCAGCTAGAAAGTATCTGTGAAACAGGTGCTCTTGGTCTAAGTGGCCCACCCAGCCACGGATAGATAATAAAACAATGTAAAAAGTAGACCAGGCACTCTATATATGTAGCCAACAGACGAGATATTTATTAAATAAAATACAATCAATTATCTAAAATCATATAATAACATAGCAGCATAAAATATCATAGCAGCATAAAATTACAGTATCCTAACGATATGCAACAGCAGGTATATAATAATAATATATCAATAGCAGCAATGAAACAAAAATAGCATAAATAGTATCAAATAGCAGCAAGCAGTGGTGGGTGGTGCAACAAATGTACCAAAAGACAATGATGATTCAAGTCCATCCACATAAACCGCAGACTGATTGTGCATTTTGTACAAATCATATATTCCTCTATAAATGCAGCAAGGAATGTAGCACTAATTAAAAGCCAACCATGGAAAACCGCCAAAGTCTTTCCTAAAATTAATTTCCTATGTTCCGGATCAGAATGTCTTATATTTTTTATATTTTTCACAGTTCTACTCCTGGCTAACTCTATTAGCGCATATATAGGTCACCAATATGACGGGAGAGACCAGAGGGTGCAATGCAGTGAGCAGGGTGGCGTCCCACCTATTTGTAATTGCTCATTCAGTGTTACCTTACACTCGCTCGTTTCCCGTTTCCGAATGCCGACTCGGTGATCTGTAATGAAGTAGATGTCAGCTGACTCTGTGTCCAGTATCGTCAGCAAATTCTGCACTCGGTAGGATCAAATGTTGCCGGGGTTTTCGTTCCAGGAACTTAAATCAAATCCAGGGGAGACTCTCTGCCAGCATGCCGGTGCAAGGTGTAGCCCATACGCGTTTCGGGGACGTGGCCCCTTCCTCAGTAGACATATTAGGTATCGCTGCGTCCGTTAGAATCTGCTCTATAAAAATACCTCCCCCCAACCCCTTTTTCCAAACACAAAGTAAGGGTTAACAGCCAAACAAAACGTAATATTTATTACCCTCATACCGCAGTTTACAGAAACACCCCATATGTGGTCGTAAACTGCTGTATGACCAAAAGGCAGGGCGGAGAAGGAAAGGAACGCCGAATGGTTTCTGGAAGGCAGATTTTGATGGCCTTTTTTTTTGGCACCATGTCCCATTTGAAGCCCCCCTGATGCACCCCTAGAGTAAAAACTCCATAAAAGCGACCCCATCTAAGAAACTACACCCCTCAAGGTATCCAAAACTGATTTTACAAATGTTGTTAACCCTTTAGGTGTTCCACAAGAGTTATTGGCAAATGGAGATGAAATTTCTGAATTTCTATTTCTGGTAACCTTACCTCACAAAAATGGAATATAGATAAACCAAAAATAATATGTACCCTAAAAATAGTCCCTACAAAACTGCCACCTTATCCCGTAGTTTCCAAAATGGGGTCACTTTTATAGAGTTTCTACTCTAGGGGTGCATCAGGGGGGCTTCAAATGGGACATGGTGTAAATAAACCAGTCCAGCAAAATCTGCCTTCCAAAAACCACACGACGCACCTTTCCCTCTATGCCCTACCGTGTGCCCGTACAGTAGTTTACGGCCACATATAGGGTGTTCCTGCAAACTACAGAATCGGGGCAATAAATATAGCATTTTGTTTGGCTGTTAACCGTTGCTTTGTTACTGGAAAAAATTGATTAAAATAAAATTTGAGAATTAAAATTTTTGGGTAAATTTTCCATCTCCATTTGCCAATAACTCTTGTGCAACACCTAAAGGGTTAACAAAGTTTGAAATCTGTTTTGAATACCTTGAGGGGTGTAGTTTCTTAGATGGGGTCACTTTTATGGAGTTTCTACTCTAGGGGTGCATCAGGGGGGCTTCAAATGGGACATGGTGTAAATAAACCAGTCCAGCAAAATCTGCCTTCCAAAAACCACACGGCGCACCTTTCCCTCTACGCCCTACCGTGTGCCCGTACAGTAGTTTACGGCCACATATGGGGTGTTCCTGCAAACTACAGAATCAGGGCAATAAATATAGTATTTTGTTTGGGTGTTAACCGTTGCTTAGTTACTGGAAAAAATGGATTAAAACAAAATTTGAGAATTAAAATTTTTTAGCAAATTTTCCATCTCCATTTGCCAATAACTCTTGTGCAACACCTAAAGAGTTAACAAAGTTTGAAATACGTTTGAATACCTTGAGGAGTGTAGTTTCTACTCTAGGGGTGCATCAGGGGGGCTTCAAATGGGACATGGTGTAAATAAACCAGTCCAGCAAAATCTGCCTTCCAAAAACCATACGACGCACCTTTCCCTCTACGCCCCAAATGTGTGCCGGTATAGTAGTTTACAGATACATATGGGGTGTTTCTGCAAACTACAGAATCGGGGCAATGAATATAGCATTTTGCATGGCTGTTAACCATTGATTTGTTACTGGGAAGAAAATTATTAAAATGGAAAATTTGCAAAAAATTGAAATTCTCAAATTTCATCCCCATTTGCCAATAACTCTTGTGCAACACTTAAAGGGTTAATGACGTTTGTAAAATCAGTTTAGAATACCTTGAGGGGTGTAGTTTATAGAATGGTGTCATTTTTGGGTGGTTTCTATTATGTAAGCTTCACAAAGTGACTTTAGACCTGAACTGGTCCCGAAAAATTGGGTTTTTGAAAATTTCTGAAAAATTTCAAGATTTGCTTATAAACTTCTAAGCCTTGTAACGTCCCCAAAAACTAAAATGTCATTCCTAAAATGATCCAAACATGAAGTAGACATATGGGGAATGTAAAGTAATAACTATTTTTGTAGGTATTACTATGTATTATAGAAGTAGAGAAATTTAAACTTTGAAATTTGCAATTTTTTCCAAATTTTTGGTAAATTTGATATTTTTTTATAAATAAAAATGATTTTTTTTTACTTCATTTTACCACTTTCCTATGAAGTACAATATATGACTAAAAAACTATCTCAGAATGGCCTGGATAAGTAAAAGCGTTTTAAAGTGATCACCACTTAAAGTGACACTGGTCAGATTTGCAAAAAATGGCCTGGTCCTTAAGGTGAAATAAGGCTGTGTCCTTAAGGAGTTAAGGTGAAATTTAGCATCAAGCCTCAATTGTCCTTTTTATGTACTGTATATTCATTTTCCACACAGTTACAATTTTAAATTGTTTTCGGGCTGGATTTATATTTTTTAAAGCAACATAAATGAAAGTGATTCATGCATCAATGCCGACATTTTCTCACAGATGAGGCTGATTTCGATGAATAGACCTCACTTTGGTTGGTGTTGCCCCATCTTGCCACTTTTGCAGTCTGTCTGTCTGCTTAATTAACCCCTTAGTGACCAAGACTTAGTGACCATAGGGGATAATTTATGTAATATTTATGTAGTCCGGGTCGTTACAGACGCGGCAATACCAAACATATGGGGAATATTTCCTTTTTGCAATTTTTTTCATTGAAAAGCGTATTTTCAATGAAAAAAAAAGCATATTTTTTTATTTTATGGAATTTTTTTTATTTAATAAATGTGTATTTTTTTTCTATTTTTTTTACTACTTAATAGTTCCACAAGGAGACTATAATATACAGTATTTTTATTGCTTTTAAAATGTAATGCATTATCTCTATAATGCATTGCATTTCAATAGCAATGCTATTCAAACATTGACCAGCAGGCTGCGCCAGAGAGGCACAGCCTGCTGGAGGTAACGGAAGACAGGCTCGGGGCCCTGATCGGAAGCAAGGTAAGCTTCCCAACACATCAGCACCCCGCGATCGCATTTTCGGGGTGCTGATGGGAGACAGAGGGAGTCCGCTTCCTCTGTCACCACTTTACATGCAGCGGGCGCCATTGCGCCCGGCATGTAAAGGGTTAAACAGCTTGGATCGGCACTCCTGCCGGTCCGGGCTGTTAGAGCAGGGCCCCGTCTCTCATGTGAGAGCCGGGTCCGCGCTCCCCGCTGCACGGGGGAGCCGTGCAGCGCTTAGACTGGGCCACCGTAAAAACGCTGCGGCCCAGCCTAAGGCCCCTTAGTAACCTAAGGGGTTAACATCACGTTCTGCAGTCTGCTGTTGCTGCGGCCTGCATCATGCCACTAATGCCTCAATTGTCATTTAATGTGTATTCAGTTTCCACACGGTTTAATTTTTTTTGGCGGTAGGGGTTAATTGTCTTTAAGGAGCATAAATGTACAGTATGGGATTCATGCCCCAATACCAACATTTTTTTACAGCTCAAGCTAATTCTGATTAATAGATCTTGCTTTGTTGGCGTTACCCCATCTTGCCACTTTTGCTGTCTGTCTGCCTGACTGCCATCATGTTCTGTATGGCTACTGCTGTGGCCTGAATTATGCCACTTATGCCACTTTCCAACTATCACTTTGTGTATGGTTGCTGCTGTCGCTGCCTCCATTATGCCACCATCATACTACTGCTGTGACCTGCCTACCATCATCTTCTGTAAGGCTGTTGCTGCCTCCATAATGCTGCTGCCTTTCTGCCAACATGTACCATATGACTGCTTCTGTAGTCATCGCTGTTTCAGCTGCTTCTGCTCCTTGCTCCTCACTATTAACTCAAAGCATCTACTGCCACTATCACTACTACTACTTCAACTAGTACTACTACTACTGCTACTACTACTACTACTACTCATAGACAGCCTTGCATGTTTTATGCTATACTGCTGCTGCTGCCACCATTGCAACCGCATGCCACCATATCCATACCGTACCCTTTCTACATTCACACTGCACTGCTGCTGCTCCCAATTAAAAGGGAGAATTTTTTCAGCTTGTTCACAGCGAGCTACTTCTGACTTTGTTCTGACAATCACTACTTGTGTTTGTCAGAAGGGCAGGCATTCTGACCCTGTCAAGGCAACATTTTTAGACGCTCGGTCCCCTAAGCCACTTTTTACATTTTTTTTTCAATTCTGTAACACTGTGTGTTTAAACATGATCTGCCCCCAATAAGGAAAATTTTTGGGAAGCTTTGGAATATGAAAAAGCATAACATATGTATGTGGTGTGTTTTTAAGCATGCTGTATGTTAATGCAGTCAAACATGCGTTTACCCATAGCTATGTATGTCAGTGTCACTCAGACATCATTTACTGTTACTGTCATTGGGTTCCAGAACTTGGGGAGGGGAAGGGGGATGGAAAAAATTTTGAGTTGTAGGAGGCTAGAGGGGGATATATACTTTACTTGCAATTGAAGCAACTTTGGTTTAGTCCAAATCGTTTCGGGTCTGAACTAAACTTTTTTTTTTATTTGGCGAAGCGAACCCAAAACGAATCTTGACTGGTTTGCTCATCTCTAATTTGGGTCTAATAGGTGTTATGTAACTGTATCTGTGGAATTTCTCCATGCAGTTCTTGTGGTGGAGTCTCGGTCTTAAAACAACAGCATTTTTACTAGAATAGGTCCAGGACACTACAGGGTGCAGCCAGTTTTATATGGTACCCTATGAGCACATTCAATGAGGTATGCAACTAGAAAAAAAAATCTCAATCTGTAGAATTCTCTGGAGCCAGTTATTTAAAATTTTATATGATCAGATTAATCTTCACCTTTTAAGAAACCAAGAAGACATTTTTTGTGAAAAATCTACCATTTTTAGTATAAATTTTTTTATCCTTGCTTACAAGATTTCAACCGCTTTAACAGTATTAGGAAGAATATTATTTTCTTCAGTATTTCAAGATATTCCTTCTCCCTTATGATTCCGTTTATTTTCTGAATTTCACCTGACCCTTTACCATGAAAACACAGCTACAGCATTTTTTTGAAAATAACAAACATTTTGTTTTATCTGATCAGAGAATGCTTCTCCAAAAGGCTAGGTCTATGTCCTGTTAACCACTTACAATATTCAATCTGACTTTTTCATTATGCCTTGAAATAATGGCTTCTTTCTTGAACAACAGAGTTTCAGGAAAAAGTTATTTAGGACCTGCTTAAAAGTAAATTCAACTACGTTGTACCTGATGTCTCTACCTCCTATGCCTTTGTCTTTGAGTTCAATTAAACTATACTGACCAAAGTCTGTTGAAATTAATTTATGCCCCCTTCCTGAATTATGCAGTGTACATTTTTAGATTTGAATAAAATTGCTTGCACAGATAATGGTGAGTAACCATATTCGGGGATTGTTTAAGGAACCTTAAGGATTTGAAGTTGTGGAGCTCTATGACTGCTTTATTATTATTATTATTTTTAGATATTGTACTGATTAAATTTGTTGTAGCAGTAAAACATCACTACTAATTTTCCAAATTAATCACTTTCTAAAAGTTATTACATCACATATTTGATTTGGCCATAAGAATTGTATAGCAACATGAAATGAATAAAGTTGTACAAAATAGAGTTTGAATGTCTTTAGCAAAAGCTTTTATGAAAACTCTTATGAAAAGTAGAAAACATTACCAGACAAAATTTGTCAGCAAAATATTGGGCAGTTTAATGAAAAAAAAAATAATAATAATACCTTTATAAACAAAGATTACAGAACATCAAAGTTAATTGTAGATAGAACCAGTGTATAATGCTCAAGTGACAATAGGGAAAATCATATGTATAATTATACACATCTTTAGAAATTCTGCTTAATCGCTTGCCTTGAGAATACAAAAATTTATTGACAATGATAACTTTTGAGAAATGTGTTTTTTAGGTTGGATTATAAGATGTACTGTAGTAATTGTAGCAAGAGAATCATTGGTTTCTTCAGTTGTAATGTCTGAGCTACAGTATAATATCAGATTTTATGTCTGAATCTGTCACAACAATGCATTATACAGAATATAGTGAGGCGTTTCCTGCATAAAATTAAGTTACAATAAAAGGAAATGTTTGTTTAATTTGGTACAATTTGATAGCCAATGTGAATATTATTTTTAAAATATATGTATAAGAAAAATATAATATTTGAGGCAAATAAGAATGAGTTCACTCAACAATTCTGACTTCATATCCTTCAGTTAAAATGGAACGATTAAATGTTTAAGCATTAACCTAAAGTATTTTCCTTACACTATACGTTATATTTTATTTATTAATAAACATTCAAAAGTGAAACATAAAATTAATCCAAATGGTGACCATAATTAGAAATGCACTGAATACTGTCTCAAAGGCATATTGTCATACTCAGAGGTAATGTCATCATCAATAGCGACTAAGGCAACTGAGCAGTTAGAAAGAGGGAGGTGCTCGCTATCTCGTTCAATTGGACCAGTATGGCAACATCACAGAGCTTGTATTGAATGCTATGGTAGCCTGGGGCCTTTAGCACTGTTGTAGTAAACTGCCTGTAAAGCCTTGCTGCCTTCAGGACTTAATAGGCAGTGAGAGAATTCCCATAGACTGCAATTCCGTAGTAAGCTGTAAACAATCGAATTATCCGAGGTTCAGTGACTAAAAATCAAAAAATGTGAAATTAAAAAGTGATTCTAAAATATTTAAAAGGCAACAATATAAAAAATTCTAATCACCACGTTTTCCCAATTTTGCACAGAAAAAAAAAATCGACAATAAAAAAAGCTTAATTTATGATGCCGTGGCTGTTGTAAAATGTGAATATCCTTTTAGATTCTTTTTACAATTCAAATTATTGTGGAATTTTTTTTATTGAACAGCTGGCACACTCTTTAAGACACTGGTTTAGTTGGTGCTTGAAAATGTATTGATCAAATCAAGTTTTGGCTCCTAACCGTATTCTAATAATCCCACTTGGCTAAGTTCTGACAATATTAGAGGGAAAACTAAACCCTAATGCAACTCACTTGGAAATGCAAACTAGTATATGAATAACATCCATTCTGTAAGACCCTAAATACTATCAGGAAATATATAAATTTTTGGGGTTAACAACAGGTTTAAACACTCAAAACATAAAAAATGTATCTAAATTCAAACTGTAGGGACTATGTGGTATACTTTACCATAGAAGACCTCAGGGGAGATTAGCTAAGGGTACTTTCACACTAGCGTTTTTCTTTTCCGGCGTTGAGTTCCGTCCTAGGGGCTCAAATCCGGAAAAGAACTGATCAGTTTTATCCCCATGCATTCTGAATGGAGAGTCAGTCCTTCAGGATGCATCAGGGTGTCTTCAGTTCAGTCTTTTTGACTGATCAGGCTTTTCAGAAAAACGTAGCATGCAGTATTTTTACCTCCGGCCAAAAAGCCTGAACACTTTGACTGAACGCCGGATCAGGCCTTTTTCCCATTGACTTGCATTAACGCCGGATCTGGCACTGTGTGTTCAGTCAAAACGGATCAGGCTTTTGCATGTTAAACCCGAAAAATGTGAAAAAAAAGTTAAAGCCCATAAATGGCGGATCCGTTTTTTCCAATGCATTTTTTCATTGTGATCAAAATCCTGATCAGGATTAAAATGTAATCCGTTTTCACACGTTTTTCCGGATCCGGCGGGCAGTTCCAGTGTCGGAATTGAACGCCGGATTAAAACAACGCTAGTGTGAAAGTAGCCTTAAACCAGTGTTTCCTACACTGAACTGGAGTAATATGCACCAAATTTATTAAACGGCACCGGTCGCTTTCCGTGCACCAGAAAATGAAATCTACACCAACTAGGAGCTGATGTAGATTTCAGCTACAATTTATGCCAGATTATGGCATAAATTATGGTATTATGGTATGGATGGGACATAAGAAACCATGTCCCCTCCCACTAAGCCTCACCCATTTTCTCACCTTTGCTGTCAAGGTTGTTGTATCTATACTCTATATCTCCTTTGGTAAATTTACATTTTGCTTCTCTTTTCCTGGGTAGTATTAAATGTTGGTCTTTCCTCACACCTATGCTATTTATGTAGCTTGCTGCCATTCACTTTATATCAGGATGGCTGCAGTACGCAAATACTATATGAACATTTAGTGCACCATGATATTATCAGAATGTGCTGAATGTTCTTTTTGTAGCTTCTACATTTATGTATACGGCAAAACTGCAGAATGGAGGAATTGTCAGGGTGTGAAAATAAGAATATTGATTTGTTCCTTAAAGGATAGATTTTATAAATGGAAGTAGTCCATACTGTGGTTACAGCAAATCAGATTACACCACACTATGTACCTTGACATTACATCTTGACACATTGGGTTAGACATTTATAACATAGATCCCAGATGCTACAAAAAAGTTGAAATGATAAACGTGGCTAAAAATGTAGCCCCATCCCCCCAAAAAATTTGTTCCACCCCTTGGTAAATGGTGTAAATACATCATAAATTTGGCGGAAATAACTTCACTGACAAAACAGGCAAAATCGCTCCACTTGTATGGTGCAGCACACTTGATAGACAGGCTTTCTAGGCAAGCATCAAATTTATCACAGTGGCTCAGCTAGATTATATTTTCAGTACATTACTGAAAATGTTAAACTGACTGTTAGTTGACTTACTTTGAGACAAAATGTTGCGCCAAAATGCAGCATCATTATCCACACCACGTTCAGTTGAAGCCAAACCCCCTTTCTCCCTAAGTAACACTACCTTGGTGAGTGAGGTGCAGTAGGTTTTACTAAAACTAGATGTACCAGACTAGTTTTTTTTATAACAAGGTCTAGGTGCAATCCACATTAAATCAATGTGGGCCAATGTCAGGAAAAAAATCATAAAAATACCTAAAGACACCAGACAAAAGGGTAAATACATGCTTGTAAAATGAATGTTTTCTTTTTATTTTAGGCTGCAGGGTTATCTCTGCTACATAAATGCACAGCAAATATAATATTGCATCAAAGAAAATAGCAAAGTAGGCCTTTCTTAATTGTTATCTGAAAATGGAAGTTCTGGCTGCGTATTTGCTGGTAAGAGCCCATGTAAAGAGCAATAAATAGTCGTAGTCTGGCATTAATAAACAATCTACATACCAATACAGTTGCTAAAATGTCTTTTATTGTTCATATATTAAAATGCATGGCATTGGTTAATCAAGTATAAGCATATGCATCCATTATCAGGACTGAACCTATTTTGAGCTCCACATTTAATTAGAACAAATGTTATAATAGATTAATAGATTTTATTTTCTCAAACACGTTAATGCATAAATAATATAAATAAATAAATAAATAGGTGCAGTATCTTATTAATTGTATTATAGATAAAATAACTTTTTTTTTTCCCAAAGTAAAGCTTTGCAAAATGTTTATGGTGTAAGGCTACAGAATGCATTGAAATCTGAGGTTATAAATGAGCCTAATATTGCTGACTTTACAGAGAAGAAACATAAATGTATTCCTGCCTAGCACCTAATGTTCATTGTGTTTTCCTCTGTGATAAAATTGCAATTGTGATTCATCTTACAATAGAAAATCTAAAAAGTTGTATATATGTTGCCTTATTGCTTTTATTTTTCCCAAAAATATCTATATTTACTTTTTCATATTTATAATATTTTTATCTTATTTATTTTACATGATAGAACATATTTTGGCTCATATTTTGGTGTTTTTAACTCTGCATGAATATGCCCACTATACCGAACTTTAAAAAAATTGGCGTATTGGTTGACAAAGAGTTATGTTTTATTCTTACACTGCGTGCAGAATTATTAGGCAAATGAGTATTTTGACCACATCATCCTCTTTATGCATGTTGTCTTACTCCAAGCTGTATAGGCTCGAAAGCCTACTACCAATTAAGCATATTAGGTGATGTGCATCTCTGTAATGAGAAGGGGTGTGGTCTAATGACATCAACACCCTATATTAGGTGTGCATAATTATTAGGCAACTTCCTTTCCTTTGGCAAAATGGGTCAAAAGAAGGACTTGACAGGCTCAGAAAAGTCAAAAATAGTGAGATATCTTGCAGAGGGATGCAGCACTCTTAAAATTGCAAAGCTTCTGAAGCGTGATCATCGAACAATCAAGCGTTTCATTCAAAATAGTCAACAGGGTCGCAAGAAGCGTGTGGAAAAACCAAGGCGCAAAATAACTGCCCATGAACTGAGAAAAGTCAAGCGTGCAGCTGCCAAGATGCCACTTGCCACCAGTTTGGCCATATTTCAGAGCTGCAACATCACTGGAGTGCCCAAAAGCACAAGGTGTGCAATACTCAGAGACATGGCCAAGGTAAGAAAGGCTGAAAGACGACCACCACTGAACAAGACACACAAGCTGAAACGTCAAGACTGGGCCAAGAAATATCTCAAGACTGATTTTTCTAAGGTTTTATGGACTGATGAAATGAGAGTGAGTCTTGATGGGCCAGATGGATGGGCCCGTGGCTGGATTGGTAAAGGGCAGAGAGCTCCAGTCCGACTCAGACGCCAGCAAGGTGGAGGTGGAGTACTGGTTTGGGCTGGTATCATCAAAGATGAGCTTGTGGGGCCTTTTCGGGTTAAGGATGGAGTCAAGTCCTACTGCCAGTTTCTGGAAGACACCTTCTTCAAGCAGTGGTACAGGAAGAAGTCTGCATCCTTCAAGAAAAACATGATTTTCATGCAGGACAATGCTCCATCACACGCGTCCAAGTACTCCACAGCGTGGCTGGCAAGAAAGGGTATAAAAGAAGAAAATCTAATGACATGGCCTCCTTGTTCACCTGATCTGAACCCCATTGAAAACCTGTGGTCCATCATCAAATGTGAGATTTACAAGGAGGGAAAACAGTACACCTCTCTGAACAGTGTCTGGGAGGCTGTGGTTGCTGCTGCACGCAATGTTGATGGTGAACAGATCAAAACACTGACAGAATCCATGGATGGCAGGCTTTTGAGTGTCCTTGCAAAGAAAGGTGGCTATATTGGTCACTGATTTGTTTTTGTTTTGTTTTTGAATGTCAGAAATGTATATTTGTGAATGTTGAGATGTTATATTGGTTTCACTGGTAAAAATAAATAATTGAAATGGGTATATATTAGTTTTTTGTTAAGTTGCCTAATAATGTGCACAGTAATAGTCACCTGCACACACAGATATCCCCCTAAAATAGCTAAAACTAAAAACAAACTAAAAACTACTTCCAAAAATATTCAGCTTTGATATTAATGAGTTTTTTGGGTTCATTGAGAACATGGTTGTTGTTCAATAATAAAATTAATCCTCAAAAATACAACTTGCCTAATAATTCTGCACTCCCTGTATACACAGAGGCATTTCAGAGAAAACATAGGGGGTCACTTATTATACTGAAGCTGTCTTATATTTAGACTCGCACTGGATATGCCGAAGTTATATAGAGGCCGGCACTTCTTCATAACTTCAGAGGATCAACCACCACATATACGGGTTCTATAAAGGAGTCTTCCAGTTTCTGTTTACTGTTGATAATATGTAAGATGACTACAAGGCACTTTGTAATATAGCCTTTGTTGAAATTATCCACCATTTACTATATTTTATAAGGTATGTCCCCTTGTTGACCAAGTCTTTTGTGCTGTCCACACAATGAGTCCTGTCTATAAAATGGCTGCTAATGGACGGTCATGTGAACAGGCAAATCCTCTATTAGTCTCCTCTATTCAAATACATTGCACCTGCCATCTGCACTTGAATTGTTGGGAAATTAGTGCAGATGCAGTGTGTTAGAATGGAGGAGGTCTTGTTCATTTTGACAATAGTGATGTTTTGTACATTGGTAGAAGACAACTTGGTCCGCCCCTGTGGTGCTGAAAACTATTTTCGAGATTACACTTTGTCTGTTTGGTAGAGATGGACGAACATCAGCCGGGGCGCTTTGCGAACGCGATCAAATGTTCATGAACCTCAAGTTCTCGGAGGGCCCCATTCACTTTAATAGCAGGCAAACCTGAAAAACCTTCAGGTCATTATTGCAGCCACCAAATACTTAGTAGAAGTGTACAAATAGTCCTACAACATGGACATTGACATACTAGAGGGGGATCAATGACATAAATTCCAACAAAAAATATGTATCTTAATCAGGGGACATTTTTATCTTAAAGGGAAATTCTCTGAAGTGTGACCTGTTGGAGCCTAGAAAACATTTACTTTAGGCTACGGGAGTAAAAATTAGGCATTCACCTGACATAAAAGAAATTCTGATTATGTGGCTCGAGGTACATTATGCGGTCAATGGATAAAAATTTTACTGTAGGCCACTGGACTACAGGCCCCAAACATTAGGCATTCACGAGACAGAAAAAATCAAGTGATTATGTGGTCGGAGGTGTATTACTCGGTCAATGGATATAAATTTTACTGCAGGCCAGTACAAATAAAGGTCAAATACATGTTTAAAAGATCTAAAATTTTAAAATTGAATCAAAAACATGGCTAACAAAATCCCCCTTTTAAGAAAACCCCTAATAATAATAGTTGAAATTCGATAACACGTGGTCGACACTGTTGAATTCCTCCGAGGCCACAACAATTATTTTTTCACCGTACATAAAAGAACAAGTAAGTATGTGGCTGGAGGTCGATTACACGGTCATTGGATATCAATTTTACAGCAGGCCAGAGTACTACATGTCCCAAAAATTATGCATTCAGCGTAAATAAAAGAACAAGTATGTGGCTGGAGGTAGATTACACTGTCATTGGATATCAATTTTACAGCAGGCCAGTGGACTACAGACCCCAAAAATTATGCATTCAGCATAAATAAAAGATCAAGTAAGTATGTGGCTGAAGGTAGATTACACGGTCAATAGATATCAATTTTATTGAAGGCCACTACAAATAGAGGTCAAATACATATGTTTAAAATAACTAAAAATATTAAATTGGATTAAAAACATAGCTAACAAAATTCCCCCTCTTGAAAAAAACCCTAATGATAATAGTTGAAACACGTGGTTGTCACAGGTTGTTGAATTTCTACGAGGCCCAAAACATTAGGCATTCAACGAACAGTAAAGGGCTTTTATGCTGCTGTATTTACCTAAGACAGGGACCATTATTTGTTTTGGGTGGTGGCGGATATTTGTGGGCTATCATGAAGAAATTCAATTAAATGCGATCGTCACAGGTGTTGAATTCCTCCGAGATCCATGCCTCATAAATTTTTAGAAATGTGAGGTAGTCCACACTGTCGTGAGCTAGGCGAGTGCGCTTATCGGTCACGATCCCCCTGCTGCATTGAACATAATTTCGGACAGGACACTGGATGAGGGGCAAGCCAAGAGTTCCATGGCAAATTGTGCCAGCTCTGGCCACAGGTCAAGCCTGCACACCCAGTAGTCAAGGGGTTCCTCGCTTCTCAGAGCATCCACATCGGCCGTTAACCCGATGTATTCGGACACCTGTCGGTCTAGGCGTTCCGTGAGGCTGGATCCGGAGGGTGGCTGTCAACGGGTTGGCTGCAAGAATGATCTCATGTCTGAAGTGACCAACACATCTTCAAACCGCCCTCTTCTTGCATGCGCATGGATTGGTACCCGCAACTGTTTCTCTGTATTTTGACAGCCCTCTGTAATGCTGGTAACATGTCAGTAATTTTTTGTTTGTACCGGGGGTCTAAGTACGTTGCCACCCAGTGCTGGTCCTTGCCCTTTATGCTTTTTATATGGGGGGGTCTCTCTTCAAACACTGGACCATGAAAGCCCCGATTTGCACTAAACTGGAAGCAGTGGAGTGGCCTGGCTCCTGCTAATCGTCAAGGATAATGTCGTCCTCGGTCTCCTCCCCCCAGGGATCCCAGAAAAGTTTAAAGCATGCTCTTCTTGCTCCTCCTCTGCCCCGTCACCATCCTCCTCTGACTCCTTTTCAGACTCCGGTTGACTCAGATGGAGTAGCCCCCGTGGGAATTCATCCAGCATTGCGACTTCCCCTCTTCCAGCTCCTGCTCCTCGACGGCTTGATCAATGACAATACGCAATGCATGCTCCAGAAAGAAGGCATAAGGTACGATGTCACTGATGGCACCCTAGCTGCGACTGACCAGTTTGGTGATTTCATCAATGGCCACAGAAGTCTGCATGCGATGCGCATGAGCAGCCACTAGCGCAGTGAAAAAAAAAAACAAGCTCCCCAGAACCTGTCCTGCCGCAGAGTTCATACTGGTAGTCGTTAACTGCACGTTTCTGCTGGAGCAGCCTATCAAACATATACAAGTTGTAGTTTCATCGCGTTGGGCAGTCACAAATCAGACGTCTGACCGGCAGGTGGTGGTATAGTAAGGACCAGCACTCGCTTCAGTAATAATTTCAAATAGATTTAATGGTCACATACAAATGATAAGTAACATCATTGCTGACATTCAGCGGCAGGTGGTGTCGCCGCTGAATGTCAGCAAGGCAAGCCATGGCCATGTAAGATCTTCTAAAATGGCCAGAGATTTTCCTGGCCTGCCGCAAGACATCCTGGACCCCGGGCTATTTGGCAACGAATCACTGCACGACTAAGTTCAGGACGTGTGCCATGCACATTACGTGTGTCATTTTGCCATTTTGCAGGACCACTGTGGCTCTTGGCTTCCAGGCACAACAGCCACAGCACAGCATGGCAACTTTTTATTTGGCACATCGAATAGGTTCTGGGGAGCTTGGGGGGGTGCAGCGGAAGAGGCGGTAGCAGTGGAAAAGGAGGAGTTACCTGAGGAGGAGACAGAGGATGGAGTAGGAGGAGAAGAAAAAGAGGCAGGCCTGCATGCAATCCGTGGCGGTAACACCAAATCCACAGGGGTGCCACGGGTTGAATGCTTTACGGCCGTCAGAAGGCTCACCCAGTGGGCAGTAAAAGTCATGTACCTTCCCTGCCCATGTTTGCTAGACCACGTGTCTGTGGTCAGATGTATCTTGGCACTGACACTGTGTGCCAGAGACATTCACTTGCCGCTGAACTTGGCCATATAACTCCGCCCTTCTGGGATAAATATTTCCTGGGACCTTCCATTTCGGTGTGCCAATGGCCACAAATTTTCTAAAGGCCTCCTAGTCCACCATTCTATATGGCAGTAGTTGGCAGGCTAGCAGTTCTGAGAATCCAGCGGTCAGCCGTTGAACAAGAGGGTTATCCGGCGTCATCATCTTTTTTCGCTCGAACATTTGGGCCACGGAATCCTGCCTTTTGCCAGATGAACGCGACGACGGCATGGTGGAAGGTGGAGTCGTTGACAAACGAAAGAAGAGAGGAGAAGGATAAGAGGCAGGATGTGGAGCGCCAGGAGTGTAGCTTTGTGGGTTCTTAAGGCGTTGCTCTTACTGGGCTCGGTGATGGGAGGCCAGGTGCCTTCTTAAGGCGGTCGTTCCTAGGTGATTGTTGGGCTTACCGCGACTTATGCGTTGGCAGCAAAGGCTGCAGATAGTAACACTATTGTCAGCAGCTGACACGTTAAAAAAAGGTAACACTGCGGAGCTATGTGCCGGCATCCTGGGAGTAGTGATGTCGCGAACATAAAATTTTCAGTTCGCGAACAGCGAACGCGAACTTCCGCAAATGTTCGCGAACTGGCGAACCGGGCGAACCGCCATAGACTTCAATAGACAGGCGAATTTTAAAACCCACAGGGACTCTTTCTGGCCACAATAGTGATGAGAAAGTTGTTTCAAGGGGTCTAACACCTGGACTGTGGCATGCCGGAGGGGGATCTATGGCAAAACTCCCATGGAAAATTACGTAGTGGACGCAGAGTCGGGTTTTAATCCATAAAGGGCATAAATCAACTAACATTCCTAAATTGTTTGGAATAACGTGCTTTAAAACATCCAGTGTGTGTATACGATCAGGTATGATGTTGTATCGATCAGGTAGTGTAAGGGTTACGCCCGCATCACAGACATTGACAGACCAAACTCCCCTTTTAATGCACCGCAAACAGTTCATTTGCACAACCGCAAACTCCCCATTTGCACAAGGTTGGATACCAAGCTAGCCACGTCCCGGTGATGTCATTGAAGGTTTCTTCCTCCACCCAGCCACGTACAACACCAAGGGTCCCCGAAAGGTCAATTGAATTGATTTTTCGAACGGGGAGATGGTTAAAAAAACGCTGGCTCCCTCCCCTTTGTTTTTATCCACGGTGACTGCGTCTGCGCCGTGCAATTTACTGTCACACCCGATATGAGTGGTATTTTCTGTAGTACTATTCTCATCAGTTTAATCCCTCTAACGTCCCCAATCTGGGTGCCATTTATTGAATAGATTTTTCGAACGGGGAGATGGTATCAGTGGTTGGCACTGGCAGTGGGCACACTACAGTCAGTAGAAGCGGGCCTGACACACACTGGCAGCAGGCAAGCAACTGAAATTACACTAAAGTGTAAAAATTAAATGCCTTATTTATCGGCAAGCTACTGTGCCACCCGGTATGAGTGGTTGGCACTGGCAGTGGGCACACTACAGTCAGTGGAAGAGGGCCTGACACACACTGGCAGCAGGCAAGCAACTGAATTTAGACTACTGTCTAAAAATTAAATGCCTTATTTATCGGCAAGCTACTGTGCCACCCGGTATCAGTGGTTGGCACTGGCAGTGGGCACACTACAGTCAGTGGAAGCGGGCCTGACACACACTGGCAGCAGGCAAGCAACTGAATTTAGACTACTGTCTAAAAATTAAATGCCTTATTTATCGGCAAGCTACTGTGCCACCCGGTATCAGTGGTTGGCACTGGCAGTGGGCACACTACAGTCAGTTGAAGTCGGCCTGACACACACTAGCAGCAGGCAAGCAGCTGAAATTACACTAAAGTGTAAAAATTAAATGCCTTTTTTATGCAAAGTCCTGTGCCAGCCGGTATGAGTGGTGGGCACTGGCAGTGGGCACACTACAGTCAGTGGAAGTCAGCCTGACACACACTGGCAGGCAACTAACCTTAGATTAAAGTGTAAAAATTAAGTGCCTATTTTTTAAGCAAAGTCCTGTGCCACTCGGTATGACAGGGGTGGGCACTGGCAGTGGGCACACTACAGTCAGTTGAAGTCGGCCTGACACACACTAGCAGCAGGCAAGCAGCTGAAATTACATTAAAGTGTAAAAATTAAATGCCTTTTTTAAGCAAAGTCCTGTGCCAGCCGGTATGAGTGGTGGGCACTGGCAGTGGGCACACTACAGTCAGTGGAAGTCAGCCTGACACACACTGGCAGGCAACTAACCTTAGATTAAAGTGTAAAAATTAAGTGCCTATTTTTTAAGCAAAGTCCTGTGCCACTCGGGATGACAGGGGTGGGCACTGGCAGTGGGCACACTACAGTCAGTTGAAGTCGGCCTGACACACACTGGCAGGCAACTAACCTTAGATTAAAGTGTAAAAATGAAGTGCCTTTTTTTTAAGCAAAGTCCTGTGCCACACGGGATGACAGGGGTGGGCACTGGCAGTGGGCACACTACAGTCAGTTGAAGTCGGCCTGACACACACTAGCAGCAGGCAAGCAGCTGAAATTACACTAAAGTGTAAAAATTAAATGCCTTTTTTATGCAAAGTCCTGTGCCAGCCGGTATGAGTGGTGGGCACTGGCAGTGGGCACACTACAGTCAGTGGAAGTCAGCCTGACACACACTGGCAGGCAACTAACCTTAGATTAAAGTGTAAAAATTAAGTGCCTATTTTTTAAGCAAAGTCCTGTGCCACTCGGTATGACAGGGGTGGGCACTGGCAGTGGGCACACTACAGTCAGTTGAAGTCGGCCTGACACACACTAGCAGCAGGCAAGCAGCTGAAATTACATTAAAGTGTAAAAATTAAATGCCTTTTTTAAGCAAAGTCCTGTGCCAGCCGGTATGAGTGGTGGGCACTGGCAGTGGGCACACTACAGTCAGTGGAAGTCAGCCTGACACACACTGGCAGGCAACTAACCTTAGATTAAAGTGTAAAAATTAAGTGCCTATTTTTTAAGCAAAGTCCTGTGCCACTCGGGATGACAGGGGTGGGCACTGGCAGTGGGCACACTACAGTCAGTTGAAGTCGGCCTGACACACACTGGCAGGCAACTAACCTTAGATTAAAGTGTAAAAATGAAGTGCCTTTTTTTTAAGCAAAGTCCTGTGCCAGCCGGTATGAGTGGTGGGCACTGGCAGTGGGCACACTACAGTCAGTGGAAGTCAGCCTGACACACACTGGCAGGCAACTAACCTTAGATTAAAGTGTAAAAATTAAGTGCCTATTTTTTAAGCAAAGTCCTGTGCCACTCGGGATGACAGGGGTGGGCACTGGCAGTGGGCACACTACAGTCAGTTGAAGTCGGCCTGACACACACTGGCAGGCAACTAACCTTAGATTAAAGTGTAAAAATGAAGTGCCTTTTTTTTAAGCAAAGTCCTGTGCCACACGGGATGACAGGGGTGGGCACTGGCAGTGGGCACACTACAGTCAGTTGAAGTCGGCCTGACACACACTAGCAGCAGGCAAGCAGCTGAAATTACACTAAAGTGTAAAAATTAAATGCCTTTTTTATGCAAAGTCCTGTGCCAGCCGGTATGAGTGGTGGGCACTGGCAGTGGGCACACTACAGTCAGTGGAAGTCAGCCTGACACACACTGGCAGGCAACTAACCTTAGATTAAAGTGTAAAAATTAAGTGCCTTTTTTTAAGCAAAGTCCTGTGCCACACGGAATGACAGGGGTGAGCACTGGCAGTGGGCACACTACAGTCTGTGGGCCTGCAGCTCCTCACACACAGGCAGGCCAGGCAACTGCAATATGTATATAAAGGAGAAAAAAAAGCAGACTAATGTTGCAGCCCTAAAAAGGGCTTTTTGGGGTGCTGTCAGGACGCTGTCCTTACAGCAGAGATCAGATGAGTCTTTCAGGACTGGAGTGGACACTGAATTCACTAGCCTAGCTATCGATTTCCCAATTAAATCAGCAGCAGTTACAGTCTCCCTCCTCTCACTAAGACTGCAGCTTCAGAATGAATCTAAAATGGATGCTGTGCAGGAGGTGGGAGGGTCTGGGAGGGAGGGTATGCTGCTGATTGGCTGGAATGTGTCTGCTGACTGTGAGGTACAGGGTCAAAGTTTGCTCAATGATGATGTATAGGGGGCGGACCGAACATCGCATGTGTTCGCCCGGCAGAGGCGAACGCGAACAAGCTATGTTCGCCGGGAACTGTTCGCCGTCGGATAGTTCGGGCCATCTCTACCTGGGAGCGCCAGATGTGACCGTGCATGGTAGATGGCTCATTCCAGATATATTAGCAGTCTGCTTTTTGCCTCCTGTGCACTACGAGTTCTGCCTGCTTCTCCTCCCTGTCTGCTGCTCCGTTTCTCCCTCTGAACTCCCCTCCTCTTCCTCTCTTGTGGGCACCCATGTGACGTCCATCGACACGTCATCATCGTCACCTTCATCACCATTGACTTTAGCGATCTCGGAGTAGGAAGCAACAGTGGGGACCCTCCTTGGGCTGATCTGGGTACTGTACTCAGACTGCTGGGTGGCGACCGTTGATACCTCCTCTTCCTGATCCAGTGTCAAGAATGTCTGCGCATCGGTAAGGACTTATAATGGATGGGAAAATAATTCCTCTGACTCGAGCACAGGGGATATGGTGGTGGTGTCTTTGGGGGTGCACACAGCAAAGAGTAAAGAGGGTGCAGATAGAGAGAGATAGAGATGAGGAGGGTGCAGAAGCAGAAGGCTGAGTGAGCCACTCAACCAAGTCTGGTGCGTCCTTTGACGTAATCGCACGCACCTTCTGCAACTTCCCACTTAGGCTCCGGCATTGTGCACCTGGCCGACCCCTACCACCCCTGCAGAATGGCCTGCCTCTTCCTCTGCCTGTCATTTTCAAAATGACCCTATGACAAAAGTCCCTACATAAGAGCAGTATTTGTGGAAGAAGGTATATCACACCCCTGCCTCAATCAGTTTTTTTGGGGGGGCAACTGGTATATCGCAGCAGTAGAAATTATTTGTTCCAGTAGCGTTTGTCACTCTGTGAAGCTGAGGTAATGCAGCAGACCCGCAAACAAATGCTGCACTACCCCAATGCACTATATAGAAAGTATATAATTGGTATATCACGCTCCTGCTTCAATCAGTTTTTTGGGGGGCAACTGGTATATCACACCAGTAGAAATTATTGTTTCAATAGCGTTTGTCACTATCTGTTGCTGAGGTAATGCAGCAAAACCGCAAACAAATGCTGCACTACCCAAATGCACTATATAGAAAGTATATTATTAGTATATAACACCCCTGCTTCTATCAGTTTTTATGTAGGGCAACTGCTATATCACACCAGTAGAAATTATTTGTTCCAATAGCGTTTGGCACTCTGTGTAGCTGCAGTATCGCAGAACCGCACACAGCTGCTGCACAATACAAATGCACTATAATTTACTTTCTATGTTAGAAAGTATATTATAAGTATATTACACCCCTCAGTATAGCACACCTATCGATAGCACACCTACAGTACAGACCAAAAGTTTGGACACACCTTCTCATTCAAAGAGTTTTCTTTATTTTCATGACTATGAAGGCATCAAAACTATGAATTAACACATGTGGAATTATATACATAACAAACAAGTGTGAAACAACTGAAAATATATCATATTCTAGGTTCTTCAAAGTAGCCACCTTTTGCTTTGATTACTGCTTTGCACACTCTTGGCATTCTCTTGATGAGCTTCAAGAGGTAGTCACCTGAAATGGTCTTCCAACAGTCTTGAAGGAGTTCCAAGAGATGCTTAGCACTTGTTGGCCCTTTTGCCTTCACTCTGCGGTCCAGCTCACCCCAAACCATCTCGATTGGGTTCAGGTCCGGTGACTGTGGAGGCCAGGTCATCTGGCACAGCACCCCATCACTCTCCTTCATGGTCAAATAGCCCTTACTTTCCAAGTTTTCCCAATTTTTCGGCTGACTGACTGACCTTCATTTCTTAAAGTAATGATGGCCACTCGTTTTTCTTTACTTAGCTGCTTTTTTCTTGCCATAATACAAATTCTAACAGTCTATTCAGTAGGACTATCAGCTGTGTATCCACCTGACTTCTCCTCAACGCAACTGATGGTCCCAACCCCATTTCTAAGGCAAGAAATCCCACTTATTAAACCTGACAGGGCACACCTGTGAAGTGAAAACCATTTCAGGGGACTACCTCTTGAATCTCATCAAGAGAATGCCAAGAGTGTGCAAAGCAGTAATCAAAGCAAAAGATGGCTACTTTGAAGAACCTAGAATATGACATATTTTCAGTTGTTTCACACTTGTTTGTTATGTATATAATTCCACATGTGTGAATTCATAGTTTTGATGCCTTCAGTGTGAATCTACAATTTTCATAGTCATGAAAATAAAGAAAACTCTTTGAATAAGAAGGTGTGTCCAAACTTTTGGTCTGTACTGTATACCAGTCCTTAAAAGGACTTTTGTAGCCCTATTAGCTAGCGTTTGGTGTCCCTAACAGTCTGTTCCTGTTCCACACAGCAACCTCTCCCTACACTGGCAAAAGACTGAATGTAAAATGGCGGCCAGATCGGGTTTATTTATAAGGTAGGGGGTATGTCCATTTGCTGAAACGTCTCAATTGGCTGCTCTGTACCACCTGATGGATGTGTCATGGGTCAAAGTTCTTCACAATGTAAAATAATATGGTGCCGGTGGACATTGCCATATGCTAGTCCGTTTGGCGAACCGCAAGGCCATCTCTACTGTTTGGGTGTGATGATGCCACTTGCTGCACTGTAAATACAGAGAACATACTGGGCCAGTTGTGGCAACTGTTCGAATCTGCCTCCTCAGAAGTCCATGGAGTCAGAGAACACAGTATATGTGGGAGAAAGGCCAGCGTCCAGGTAGGACTGGACTTGGGTGTTCAGGAAATTTGTCTCTGCATGCTGATTTGTGTCATCCTGGTGTGGCACATGAAAACAATTCTTTATCATGTTCATGATACTAAACTGGATGCAGTGGCTTCTGCTGCATGTGGTAGTGGATATAGATGAGCAAATTGAAGCTGACAAAGTGTAATTCAATCTGAATTTCAGGAATTATTCAATTCGCACTGAATCCGAATTTCCCCACTCTTTGTGGTAACAAATTGCATTTTTTCTTAAAATGGCTTTTTGCACAGTTAGGACATGGAGCAAGAAACTCTGGGAACGAGGGATCACCCACAATGCCATGTATGCAGCCAATCAGCAGCCAGCCAGCACTGTGATGTCACAGCCCTATAAATAGCCTCAGCCATCTTGGATTCAGCCATTTTCCCGTCTACTTAGTTCAGGGAGAGAAGTTAGCAGGCGCTAGGGAAAGTGCTAGGAAATACTTGAAAACTCATATTTTGCTCAATAGAAGTTCAGGGAAAGAGCATAAGAAGTGTAGGGAAAGGATAGAGAGGAATTATTCCACAGTATTGAAGCAGAACAGGATTCAATTGGGGTGTTTACAGCCTGGGTAATAGGAACAATCCTATTACACCTTTCTGAACTGACTGTGGATCCAAATTGCCATTATACTGCGGCTCATTTTAGGTTTGCAATACCTCTGTAATTCTATCAAACCGTTCTTGTTATTGGGGTCTTATTAGCCCTTGTGCGATGCAGTTATATATAGGTTCAAAAGCCTTTTTTGTCATGTATTTGTAGGGGGAAAAAAGGGGCTTATTAGCCATTGTGTGTTGAAGTGAGAAAATTACAGCCCTTCTTGGCGTGTATTAGTGGCAAAAAAAATATTATTTGCTGTTCATGGCCACAGTTACGTATATGTTCTAAAGCCTTTTTTGTCATGTATTAGTGGGGGAGGAAGGGGCTTATTAGCTGTTGTGTGGTGAAGTAGGAAAATTAAAGCCCTTTTTGGCTTGTATTAGTGGGGGAAAAAAGGGCTTATTAGCCGTTGTGTGTTGTAGTGAGAAAAGTACAGCCCTTTTTGGCATGTATTAGTGGCAAAAAAATATATATATTTGCCGTTCACGGCCGCAGTTATATGTTCTAAAACCTTTTTTTGGTGTGTATTAGTGGGGGAAAAAAAGGGATTATTAGCTGTTGGGTAGTGAAGTCAGAAAATTACAGACCTTTTTGACGTGAATTAGTGGCAAAAAAAACTTTATTTCCCATTCACGGCCGCAGTCATATGTTCTAAAGCCTTTTATGGCATGTATTAGTAGGGGAAAAATAGGGGCTTATTAGCTGTTGTGTAGTGAGGTGAGAAAATTAAAGCCCTTTTTGGCATGTATTAGTGGGGGGGGGGGGGGGGAAAGGGGCTTATTAGCCATTGTATGGTGAAGTGAGAAAATGACAGCCCTTTATGGCATCTATTAATTTCCTTATTATTTACTTATTTGATCTAACAGTATGTCAGACAGAGAAGTGACAGGCCCTGCACAGGGGAGGGGCACAGGCCTAAATGTTTCTGGCACAGGCACAGGTCGCAGCAGAGTAAGGGGGCGGGGCAGGGTTAAATTCGAGAGGCCTGAGCTCCCAGTGTCAGCTAGCAGTCATGTCTTGACCAGCAAACCAGCAGTTCTTGAATAGTTGACTTGGTCATCCACTTCATCCCAAGTGACATCAGACACCCCTAGCCAAGAGTCAGTGGGTTCATCAGACACAACCCTTAGTTCAGCTCCACTAAACAGTGAGGACGAGCAAGCGGTCAGGCTCCTGGCTCAAAGACTGTTGAGGAGGACATCAGTGACGTGCACACAGTACTTGATGATGATGTAGCCGATCGCAATTGAGAGCCAGGTGACGAAGGGGCTTCATCATCATTGGAAGAAGAGGGTGGCAGCTTGCGCGTGTGGCAGTGTTGGAGCCAGCAAGTCGGTAGCGTGGCCAGGAGTCAGCAGGGTGGTAGCAGTGGGAGGTTGGGAGCCAGGCGTGCCCAGGTACACCACCTGCTTTGCAGGAGCCTACTGGCCCAGAAAGAAGTGGTGCAGGATTTCACGGAGGCAGTGGCGGTAGCAGTCAGTCAGTGCAGAGTGTTCGGGGTAAATTCACCTACTCTGAGGTGTGGTAGTTTTTTGTTAAGCCGCCGGGAGAGGTAAACATTAGTGATGGACGAGCATCGGCCGGGACATTTCGCTAACGCGCGTTCGTGATCAAATGTTCGCGAACCGCGCATTCGCGGCGTCCCCTATTCACTTTAATGGCAGACGAACCTGAAAAACCTTCAGGTCATATTTGCAGCAACTAAATACTTACTAGAAGTGCACAAATAGTCCCACAACATGGAAAGTGACATACCAGAGGGGGATCAATGGCAAAAATTCACACAAAAAATATGTATTTTAATCAGGGGCCATTTTTATTCGTCTTAAAGGGAAACTCTCAAAAATGTGCCCTGCTGGAGCCTAGAATTTTTTTAATTTTAGGCCACGGGAGTACAGGCTCCAAAAATTAGGCATTCACCTGACAGAAAAGAACAAGTTATTATTAGTGTTGAGCGTGAATATTCGAATCGCAAATTTTAATTGCGATTATCGCCACTTTGAGAATTCGCAAATATTTAGAATATAGTGCTATATATTCGTATTCGCAAATAGTGTTGAATATTCTAATTCCGAATTTATTGCAAATTTATCGTGAATATATTACATTGGCGATTTTTGCAATCAAGTAAACAATAACTGGAGATCATGAATTCTCGAATTTGTGAATTTATGTCGAATATTTGGTCAAAAATTTCTCAAAATATCGCAAATTCACTCATCACTAGTGTTTATGTGGCTGGAGGTATATTAGATGGTCAGTCGATAACAATTTTACTGCAGGACAGTTGAGTACAGGCCCCAAAAATTAGGCATTCACCGGACAGCAAAGAACAAATTATTATGTGGCTGGAGGTATATTAGGCAGTCAGTGGATGAGAATTTTACTGTAGGCCAGTGGAGTACAGGCCCCAAAAATAATGCATTCACTGGGTAGAAAAGAACAGGTGATTATGTGGCTGGAGGTATATATATAAAATTGCCGATCCCCCCCTTATCAGATGATCTGCCCATATCATGACATCACATATGTTCCGCTAGAGGTGCTAGAGGTGCTTCCGCGATTCTCACTGTGAAAATTACAGTGGGAAGACGCGGAACATAGTTTTGAATGCGTGCGCATGCACATTCGCAGCTGAGAGGAGGATCGGGGAGAAGAGTTCCCAGTGCCGGCGCTGGAGAAAGGTAAGTGGCTGAAGGGGTTTTAGGGGTTTTTAGGGTGCCTCACTCCTAACAACTATATAGTGCCAGGAAAATGAGTTTGTTTTCCTGGCACTATAGTGCTCCTTTAACACCAGTACTGCACAGTGTCTTTTCTCTGCAGGAACAGGCTATAGACACCAGTACCACTACATTAAACTGTAGTGGTTCTGGGACTATAGTGTCCTTTTAGGCTCCATTCACACGTCCGCAATTTCGTTCTGCATTTTGCAAAACGGAATTGCGGAACCATTCATTCCTATGGAACAGCACGATGTGCTGCCCGGACACGGGATTGCGGATCTGCACTTCCGGGTCCGCACTTCCGTTCCGCAAAAAAATAGAACATGTCCTATTCTTGTCCGCAATTGCGGACAAGAACAGGCATATTCTATTAGTGCCGGCAATGTGCGGTCCGTAAAATGCGGAACGCACATTGCCGCTTTCTGTGTTTCGGATCCGCGGCTCCGTGTATCCGCAAAACACATTGCGGATGTGTGAATGGAGCCTTATTGTGAGGTAAATTAGTTTCCAATGTAGTATTAATAACTAAACAATTACATAATAAACATATTGCATTGTCTACTTACCACCTGGACAATAAGATGATCTGGTCTCTGGCTGCAGTCTGGCTCTTGGTCTGTCTCTGGGGACTCCCTTGTCACTCTCTTCTTCCCCCTCCTTCCCTTGTCACTCTCTTCTCCCACCTCCCTTGTCACTCTCTTCTCCCCCCTCCCTCCCTTGTCACTCTTTTCTCCCCCCTCCCTCCCTTGTCACTCTCTTCTCCCCCTCCCTCCCTTGTCAATCTCTTCTCTCCCCTCCCTCGTCACTCTCTTCTCCCCCCTCCCTCCCTTGTCACTCTCTTCTCCCCCCTCCCTCCCTTGTCACTCTCTTCTCCCCCCTCCCTCCCTTGTCACTCTCTTCTCCCCCCTCCCTTGTCACTCTCTTCTCCCCCCCTCCCTTGTCACTCTCATTCCCCCCCACTCCCTTGTCACTCTCATTTACTCCCCCCCTCCCTTGTCACTCTCATTTACTCCCCCTTAACTCCCTTGTCACTCTCATTTACTCCCCCCCTGCCTTGTCACTCTCATTTACTCCCCCCCTCCCTTGTCACTCTCATTTACTCCCCCCCCTTGTCACTCTCATTTACTCCCCCCTCCCTTGTCACTCTTATTCCCCCCCACTCCCTTGTCACTCTCATTTACTCCCCCCCTCCCTTGTCACTCTCATTTACTCCCCCCCACTCCTTTGTCACTCTCATTTACCTTCCCCCCACTTCCTTGTCACTCTCATTTACTCCCCCCCCCTTGTCACTCTCATTTCCCCCCCCCTCCCTTGTCACTCTCATCTACTCCCCCCCTCCCTTGTCACTCTCATTTACTCTCCCCCTCCCTTGTCACTCTCATTTACTTCCCCCCTTCTATGTCACTCTCATTTACTCCCCCCCTCCCTTGTCACTCTCATTTACTCCCCCCCTCCCTTGTCACTCTCATTTACTCCCCCCTCCCTTGTCACTCTCATTTACTCCCCCCCTCCCTTGTCACTCTCATTTACTCTCCCCTCCCTTGTCACTCTCATTTACTCCCCCCTCCCTTGTCACTCTCATTTACTCCCCCCCTCCCTTGTCACTCTCATTTACTCCCCCCCTCCCTTGTCACTCTCATTTACTCCCTCCCTTGTCACTCTCATTTACTCCCCCCACTCCCTTGTCACTCTCATTTACTCCCCCCCTCCTTTGTCACTCTCATTTACTCCCCCCCACTCCCTTGTCACTCTCATTTACCTTCCCCCCACTCCCTTGTCACTCTCATTTACTCCCCCCCTCCCTTGTCACTCTCATTTACTCCCCCCTCCCTTGTCACTCTCATCTACTCCCCCCTCCCTTGTCACTCTCATTTACTCCCCCCCTCCCTTGTCACTCTCATTTACTTCCCCCCTTCTATGTCACTCTCATTTACTCCCCCCCTCCCTTGTCACTCTCATTTACTCCCCCCCTCCCTTGTCACTCTCATTTACTCCCCCCCTCCCTTGTCACTCTCATTTACTCCCCCCTACTCCCTTGTCACTCTCATTTACTCCCCCCTCCCTTGTCACTCTCATTTACTCCCCCTCTCCCTTGTCACTCTCATTTACTGCCCCATCCCTTGTCACTCTCATTTACTCCCCCCCTTGTCACTCTCATTTACTCCCCCCCTCCCTTGTCACTCTCATTTACTCCCCCTCCCTTGTCACTCTCATTTACTCCCCCCTTGTCACTCTCATTTACTCCCCCCCTCCCTTGTCACTCTCATTTACTCCCCCCTCCCTTGTCACTCTCTTTTACTCCCTCCCTTGTCACTCTCATTTACTCCCCCCCTTGTCACTCTCATTTACTCCCCCCTCCCTTGTCACTCTCATTTACTCCCCCCTCCCTTGTCACTCTCATTTACTCCCTCCCTTGTCACTCTCATTTACTCCCCCCCTCCCTGGTCACTTTCATTTACTCCCCCCACTCCCTTGTCACTCTCATTTACTCCCCCCCTTGTCACTCTCATTTACTCCCCCCCTCCCTTGTCACTCTCATCTACTCCCCCCCCTCCCTTGTCACTCTCATTTACTCCCCCCCTCCCTTGTCACTCTCATTTACTTCCCCCCTTCTATGTCACTCTCATTTACTCCCCCCCTCCCTTGTCACTCTCATTTACTCCCCCCCTCCCTTGTCACTCTCATTTACTCCCCCCCCACTCCCTTGTCACTCTCATTTACTCCCCCCTCTCCCTTGTCACTCTCATTTACTGCCCCATCCCTTGTCACTCTCATTTACTCCCCCCCCTTGTCACTCTCATTTACTCCCCCTCTCCCTTGTCACTCTCATTTACTCCCCCTCCCTTGTCACTCTCATTTACTCCCCCCTTGTCACTCTCATTTACTCCCCCCCTCCCTTGTCACTCTCATTTACTCCCCCCTCCCTTGTCACTCTCTTTTACTCCCTCCCTTGTCACTCTCATTTACTCCCCCCCTTGTCACTCTCATTTACTCCCCCCCTCCCTTGTCACTCTCATTTACTCCCCCCTCCCTTGTCACTCTCATTTACTCCCTCCCTTGTCACTCTCATTTACTCCCCCCCTCCCTGGTCACTTTCATTTACTCCCCCCACTCCCTTGTCACTCTCATTTACTCCCCCCCTTGTCACTCTCATTTACTCCCCCCTCCCTTGTCACTCTCATCTACTCCCCCCCCTCCCTTGTCACTCTCATTTACTCCCCCCCTCCCTTGTCACTCTCATTTACTTCCCCCCTTCTATGTCACTTTCATTTACTCCCCCCCTCCCTTGTCACTCTCATTTACTCCCCCTCCCTTGTCACTCTCATTTACTCCCCCCCTCCCTTGTCACTCTCATTTACTCCCCCCTCCCTTGTCACTCTCATTTACTCCCCCCCTCCCTTGTCACTCTCATTTACCCCCCCCCCCCACTCCCTTGTCACTCTCATTTACTCCCCCCCACTCCCTTGTCACTCTCATTTACTCCCCCCCCTTGTCACTCCCATTTACTCCCCCCTCCCTTGTCACTCTCATTTACTCCCCCCTCCCTTGTCACTCTCATTTACTCCCCCCATGTCACTCTCATTTACTCCCCCCCTCCCTTGTCACTCTCATTTACTCCCCCCCTCCCTTGTCACTCTCATTTACTCCCTCCTTTGTCACTCTCATTTACTCCCCCCCTCCCTTGTCACTCTCATTTACTCCCCCCTCCCTTGTCACTCTCATTTACTCCCCCCCTTGTCACTCTCATTTACTCACCCCCTCCCTTGTCACTCTCATTTACTCCCCCCTCCCTTGTCACTCTCATTTACTCCCTCCCTTGTCACTCTCATTTACTCCCCCCCTCCCTGGTCGCTATCATTTACTCCCCCCACTCCCTTGTCACTCTCATTTACTCCCGCCCTTGTCACTCTCATTTCCCCCCCCCCCCTGTCACTCTCATCTACTCCCCCCCCTCCCTTGTCACTCTCATTTACTTCCCCCCTCCCTTGTCACTCTCATTTACTTCCCCCCTTCTATGTAACTCTCATTTACTCCCCCCTCCCTTGTCACTCTCATTTACTCCCCCTCCCTTGTCATTTTCATTTACTCCCCCCCCACTCCCTTGTCACTCTCATTTACTCCCCCCACTCCCTTGTCACTCTCATTTACTCCCCCCTCCCTTGTCACTCTCATTTACTCCCCCCCTCCCTTGTCACTCTCATTTACTCCCCCCTCCCTTGTCACTCTCATTTACTTCCCCCTCCCTTGTCACTTTCATTTACTCCCCCCCTTGTCACTCTCATTTACTCCCCCCGTCTCCCTTGTCACTCTCATTTACTCCCCCCCCCCACTCCCTTGTCACTCTCATTTACTCCCTTGTCACTCTCATTTACTCCCCCCTCCCTTGGCACTCTCATTTACTCCCCCCCCTCCCTTGTCACTCTCATTTACTCCCTTCTCCCTTGTTACTCTCATTTACTCCCCCCCTTGTCACTCTCATTTACTCCCCCCCTCCCTTGTCACTCTCATTTACTCCCCCCCTCCCTTGTCACTCTCATTTAGTCCCCCCTCCCTTGTCACTCTCATTTACTCCCTCCCTTGTCACTCTCATTTACTCCCCCCCCCCTGGTCACTCTCATTTACTCCCCCCACTCCCTTGTCACTCTCATTTACTCCCCCCCTTGTCACTCTCATTTACTCCCCCCCTCCCTTGTAACTCTCATCTACTCCCCCCCTCCCTTGTCACTCTCAGTTACTCCCCCCCTCCCTTGTCACTCTCATTTACTTCCCCCTTCTATGTCAATTTCATTTACTCCCCCCTCCCTTGTCACTCTCATTTACTCCCCCCCTCCCTTGTCACTCTCATTTACTCCCCCCCCACTCCCTTGTCACTCTCATTTACTCCCCCCCCACTCCCTTGTCACTCTCATTTACTCCCCCCTCCCTTGTCACTCTCATTTACTCCCCCCCTCCCTTGTCACTCTCATTTACTCCCCCCTCCCTTGTGACTCTCATTTACTCCCCCCCTTGTCACTCTCATTTACTCCCCCCCTCCCTTGTCACTCTCATTTACTCCCCCCTCCCTTGATACTCTCAATTTCTCCCCCCCTTGTCACTCTCATTTACTCCCCCCCTCCTTTGTCACTCTCATTTACTCCCCCCCTCCCTTGTCACTCTCATTTACTCCCTCCCTTGTCACTCTCATTTACTCCCCCCCCTCCCTGGTCACTCTCATTTACTCCCCCCACTCCCTTGTCACTCTCATTTACTTCCCTCCCTCCCTTGTCACTCTCATTTACTCCCCCCCTCCCTTGTCACTCTCATTTACTCCCCCCTTCTAATGTAGCGTGGCCAAGCTCTGTTCAGTCTGTGGTACAGGAGCATTTGTTTCCTGTACCCGGCCGGACTGACAGAAAGTGCACACTAAGTCATCACTTCCTGTCAGTCCGGCCGGGTACAGGAAACAAAAGCTCCTGTACCGCGGACCGAACAGAGCTCGGAAATGCTACATTAGAGGCGCTTCCCTCCTGTTACTGTGAGTCCCTCTCTTCAGGCTGCGCCCGGGGGTGGTGCACAATCAAAGATGCACCAGCCCGGGCAGTGCGGCAGCCGCCCGATGCGGGGGAGGGCCCGCCGCCGTAGTTAAAAAAAAAAAACTTGCGGCAACACTTTTTTTTTTAAACCGCATGGGGCCGGCGCCCCCTGCTAAATTGCGCCCTAGACGGCTGCCTAGGTCGCCTTACAGGTGGCGCCGGCCCTGTTAGGCGGTCAGTGGATAACAATTTTTCTGTAGGCCAGTGGAGTACAGGCCCCAAACATTAGGCATTCACTGGACAGAAAAGAACAAGTAATTATGTGGCTGGAGGTATATTATGCGGTCAGTGGATAACAATTTTACTGTAGGTCAGTGGAGTACAGGCCCCAAAAATTATGCATTCACTGGACAGAAAAGAACAAGTGATTATGTGGCTAGAGGTATATTAGACGGTAAGTGGATAAAAAATTTACTGCAGGCCAGTGGAGTACAGGCCCCAAACATTAGGCTTTCACCTGACAGAAAAGAACAAGTGATTATGTGGCTGAAGGTATATTAGGCGGTCAGTGGACAACAATTTTACTGTAGGCCACAGGCTCCAAAAATTAGGCATTCACCTGACGAAAAGAACAAGTGATTACCGTATGTGGCTGGAGGTACATTAGGCGGTCACTGAAAAACTATTTTACTGTAGGCCAGTGGAGTACAGGCCCCAAACATTAGGCATTCACCGGACAGAAAATAACAAGTTATTATGTCGCTGGAGGTATATTATGCGGTCAGTGGATAACAATTTTACTGTAGGTCAGTCGAGTACAGGCCCAAAAAATGATGCATTCACTGGACAGAAAAGAACAAGTGATTATATGGCTGGAGGTTTATTAGATGGTCGGTGGATAACAATTTTACTGCAGGCTAGTGGAGTACAGGCCCCAAACATTAGGCTTTCACCTGACAGAAAAGAATAAGTGATTATGTCGCTGGAGGTATATTAGGCGGTCAGTGGATAACAATTTTAATGTAGGTCAGTGTAGTATAGGCACCAAAAATTAGGCATTCACCTGACAGAAAAGAACAAGTGATTATGTGGCTGGAGGTATATTAGGCAGTCAGTGGATGAAAATTTTACTGAAGTCCAGTACAGGCCCCAAAAATGAGGCATTCGCCTGACAGAAAAGAGCAAGTGATTATGTGGCTGGAGGTATATTAGATAGTCAGTGGATAACAGTTTTACAAAAGGCCAGTATAGGCCCCAAAAACTTGTGATGATGTGGCTGGAGGTACATTAGGCGGTCACTGGATAAAATTTTTACTGTAGGCCACTGGAGTAGAGGCCCCAAAAATGAGGCATTCACATGACCGAAAAGGCCTTTTATGCCGCTGTATATACATAAGACAAGGACCATTTTTTGTTTTGAGTGGTGGCAGATATGTGTGGGCTGGCATGAGGAAATTCAATAATATGTGGTTGTCACAGGTGTTGAATTCCTCCGAGATCCATGCCTCGTTCATTTTTGAAATGTGTGGTACTCTACACTGTCGTGAGCTAGGCGAGTGCGCTTACAGGTCACGATCGCCCCTGCTGCGCTGGAGGTCCGTTCAGACAGGACACTCTACAAGGGGCAAGAAAAGAGTTTTATGGCAAATTGTGCCAGTTCTGGCCACAGGTCAAGCCTGCACACCCAGTAGTCCAGGGGTTCCTTGCTTCTCAGAGCATCCACATCGTCCGTTAACCCGATGTAGTCGGACACCTGTTGGTCTAGGCGTTCCCTGAGGCCTGATCCATAGGGTGGCTCTCCATGGGTTGGCTGCAAGAATTCCCATATCCGAAGTGACCAACACAACTTCAAAAACACCCTCTTCTTGCAGGAGCGGTAGGATTGGTACCCCCACCTGTATCTCTGTGTGCGGAAATTCCTCTGCCAGCGCCCGCAACAGCAGAATGCAGCATCTTTTGCAGCAAGGCCTGGAAATGCTGCATTCTACCAGCCCTCTGTGATGCTGGTAACATGTCCACCATTTTGTGTTTGTACCGGGGGTCTAAGTACGTTGGCACTTAGTACTGGTCCTTGAACTTTATGCTTTTTATGTGGTGGTCCCTCTTCAATCACTGGAGCATGAAGGCCCCCATTTGCACTAAATTGGAAGCGGTGGAGCGCCCTGGCTCCTGCTCATCGCCCAGGAGAATGTCATCCTCGGTCTCCTCCCCCAGCCACTGACAATACCAGGAATAACCGAGAAGTTTAAAGTCCCCCTCAAAGCCTGCTCTTCTTGCACCTCCTCCTCCTCCCCACAGCCCCCATCCTCCTCTGACTCCTCTTCAGACTCCTGCTAACTTGACTGAGATGGAGTAGCCCCCCCCCACCCTGGGAAATCATTCAGCATTGCGACTTCCTCATCTTCCAGCTCCTGCTCTTCGAAGGCTTGATCAATGACACGACACAATGCACGCTCCAGAAAGAAGGCATAAGGTACAATGTCACTGATGGTGCCCTGGCTGCGACTGACTCGTTTGGTGATCTCATCAAATGGCCACTGAAGAGTAAATGCATTGCGCATGAGCAGCCACTGGCACGGTGAAAAGAAACCAAGCTCCCCAGAACCTGTCCTGCTGCAAAGTTCGTATAGTCATTAACAACACTTTGCTGCCAGAGCAGCCTATCAAGCATATACAAGGTGGAGTTCCATCGCATCGGGCTGTCACAAATCAGACGACTGACGGGCAGGTGGTGTTGCCGCTGAACGTCAGCAAGGCGAACCATGGCCGTGTAAGATCTTCTAAAATGGCCAGAGATTTTCCTGGCCTGCCGCAAGACAATCTGGACCCCGGGGTATTTGGCAACGAATCACTACATGACTAAGTTCAGGATGTGTGTCATGCACGGCACGTGTGTCATTTTGCCCTGTTTCAGTGTGCTCGCAGATTGTCACCGTTTTCGCACACCACTTTACCAACTGTAAAATTGAGCGTGCTTAGCCACTGATCGTTTTGTGACCACAGACCTGAAAGCAGTGCAGGACCTGTGTGTCTCTTGGCTTCCAGGCACAACAGCCACATCACAGCATCGCAACGTCTCACCTGGCACGTCAAATAGGTTCTGGTGAGCTTGGGAGGTGCAGCGGAAGAGGCGCTAGCAGTGAACAAGGAAAAGTCAGCCGAGGAGAAGATGGAGGATGGAGAAGGAGGAGGAAAAGAAGAGGCAGGCCTGCATGCAATCCGTGGTGGTAACACCAAATCAACCCACGGGTTGAATGTTTGATGGCCGTCAGCAGGTTCACCCAGTGGGCATTAATTAAAAGTCATGTACCTTCCCTGCCCGTGTTTGCTAGACCACGTGTCTGTGGTCAGACGTCTTGCCACTATCTTGCCACTGACACTGTGTGCCAGAGAAATATTCAATTGCTGTGGAAAGTGGCCATATAGCTCTGGGATGCCCTTCTAGGAGAAATATTTCCTTCTGGGGACCTTCCATTGAGGTGTGCCAATGGCCACAAATTTTCTAAAGGCCTCCGAGTCCACCAGTTTATGTGGAAGTAGTTGGCGGGCTAGCAGATCCGACAAGCCAGCAGTCAGCCATTGGGCAAGAGGGCAAGATGGTTATCCGGCGTCATCAACTTTTTACGCTCGAACATTTGGGCCACCGAAGCCTGCCTTCCGCCAGATGAATGCGACAACGGCAATGTGGAAGGTGGAGTGGAGAACAAATGGGAAAATAGAGGAGAAGGAGAAGAGGCATATAGTACACCTGAATCAATATTTGGTGGAAGCAGGTATATCGCACCCCTCAATCTTCATTTTGTGGAAGCAGGTATATAGAACCCCTTAATCAGTATTTTATAGAGGCAGGTATATCGCACCACTCAATCAGTATTTTGTGGAAACAGGTATATAGAACCCCTGAATCAATATTTGGTGGAAGCAGGTATATCGCACCCCTCAATCTGTATTTTGTGGAAGCAGACATATCAAACCCCTTTATCAGTATTTTGTGGAAGCTGGTATATCGCACCCCTCAATCAGTATTTTGTGGAAGCAGGTAAATAGATCCCCTTAATCATTATTTTGTAGAAGCCGGTGTATCGCAGGCCTCAATCAATATTTGGTGAAAGCAGGTATATTGCACCTCTCAATCAGTATTTTGTAGAAGCAGTTATATAGAACCCTCAGTATTTTATAGAAGCCGGTGTATCGCAGGCCTCAATCAATATTTGGTGGAAGCAGGTATATTGCCCCCCTTATTCATTATTTTGTGGAAACAGATATATAGAACACCTGAATCAATATTTGAAGAAAGCACGTATATCACACCCCTCAATCAGAATTTTGTGGAAGCCAGTGTATCGCAGGCCTCATTCAATATTTGGTGGAAGCAGGTATATTGCACCCCTCAATCAGTATTTTGTAGACGCAGGTATATAGAACCCCTTAATTAGAGATGTCCCGAACTAATCGCCAGCGAATAGTTCCCGGCAAACATAGCTTGTTCGCGTTCGCCGCGGCGGGTGAATATATGCGATGTTCGGTCCGCCCCCTATTCGTCATCATTGTGTAAACTTTGACCCTGTACCTCACAGTCAGCAGACACATTCCAGCCAATCAGCAGCAGACCCTCCCTCCCAGACCCTCCCACCTCCTGAACAGCATTCATTTTAGATTCATTCGGAAGCTGCATTCTTAGTGAGAGGAGGGACAGTGTAGCTGCTGCTGATTTAATAGGGAAATCGATAGCTAGGCTAGTGTATTCAGTGTTCACTACAGTCCTGAAAGACTCATCTGCTTTTCTTTTTTTTTTCCTGTGTAATCTAATTGCAGTTGCCTGCCTGCCAGCGTGTGTGTCAGGCTCACAGCGTATACTGTGCCCACTTACCAGTGCCACCACTCATATCTGGTGTCACAGTAGCTTGCATTTAAAAAATAATATTTTTTTTGGACTGTAATATAATAGCAGTCAGTTGCCGGCACGCGCGTGTGTTTCATGCCCTGCAAGTGCATAGTGTCACCAGTGCAACTCATATCTGGTGTCACATTCGATTACATTTAAAGAAAAACAACAATTTTGACTGTGAATAAATAGCAGTCAGTTGCACACACGTGTTTGTGTGTTTAAGGCCCAGCTGCAAGTCCATAGTGTCACTTCAGCGCCATTCATTTCTGGGGTCACATTCGATTACATTTAAAGAAAAACAACAATTTTGACTGTGAATAAATAGCTGGAGATCGGCAAAGTGGTGTGTGACAACGGAAGCAATTTGTTGGCGGCATTGAAGTTGGGCAAGTTGACACATGTTTTGTGCATGGCACATGTGTGTAATCTAATCGTACAACGCTTTGTGCATAAGTACCCAGGCTTACAGGACGTCCTCAAGCAGGCCAGGAAGGTTTGTGGCCATTTCAGGCGTTCCTACACGGCCATGGCACACTTTTCAGATATCCAGGATCAAATCAAGATTGCATGATTTGCGACATCTCGACACGTTGAAATTCAACACTCCTAATGTTCGACCGCCTGCTCCAACAAGAAAAAGCCGTCAACGAGTATTTGTATGACCGGGGTGCTAGGACAGCCTCTGCGGAGCTGGGAATTTTTTTGCCACGTTACTGGACGCTCATGCGCAATGCCTGTAGGCTCATGCGTCCTTTTGAGGAGGTGACAAACCTAGTCAGTCGCACAGAAGGCACCATCAGCAACATCATCCCATTTGTTTTCTTCCTGGAGCGTGCCCTGCGAAGAGTGCTGGATCAGGCCGTAGATGGTCACCATCACCACCAGAAACAGCCTTATCAGCATCGTTTGCTGGACCTGCGGCAACGCTGGAAGAGGAGTGTGAGGAAGAGGAGTCAGAGGAGGAATGTGGCTTTGAGGAGGAGGAGGAAGACCAACCACAACAGGCATCCCAGGGTGCTCGTTGTCACCTATCTGGTACCCGTGGTGTTGTACGTGGCTGGGGGGGAATAACATACCTTCAGTGAGATCACTGAGGACGAGGAACGGGACATTAGTAGCTTGGCATCCAACCTTGTGCAAATGGGGTCTTTCATGCTGTCGTGCCTGTTGAGGGACCCTCGCATAAAAAGGCTGAAGGAGAACGACCTGTACTTGGTGGCCACGCTACTAGACCCCCGGTATAAGCAGAAAGTGCCTGAAATGTTACTGAATTACCGGAAGTCGGAAAGGATGCATCAGTTCCAAAATAAATAAAAAAGTATGCTTTACACAGCGTATAAGGGGGATGTCACAGCACAACGGGAATCTAACAGGGGAAGAGGTGAAAGTAATCCTCCTCCTCCCACGACCACGCCGGCAAGGACCGGACGCTTTACAGAAGTGTTGTTGATGGAGGACATGCAGAGCTTTTTAAGTCCTACGCTTCGCCACAGCCCTTCGGGGTCCACTCTCAGAGAACAACTCGACCGACAGGTAGCAGACTAACTCGCCTTAACTGCAGATATCGACATTCTGAGGAGCGATGAACCCCTTGACTACTGGGTGTGCAGGCTTGACCTGTGGCCTGAGCTATCCCAATTTGTGATAGAACTTCTAGCCTGCCCCGCTTCAAGTGTCCTGTCAGAAAGGACCTTCAGTGCAGCAGGAGAGGTATTGTCACTGAGTAGAGAAGTCGCCTAGGTCAAAAAAGTCTAGATTACCTCACCTTTATTAAGATGAATGAGGGATGGGTCCCTAAGGGACTGACAGTGGGCGATACATTCGACTAAAAAAGGCCTGATGAGATGAGCTGCCTTGGGCTAAAAATGTTCCACACGCTGCTGTATTTTATCTCTGAATGCCGGATGACTTGCGTGACTTATCTGCCACAAACTAGGGTCCAAGCCGCAATGTTTTAGGGCACTTTCTGCCTGGGAAACATCAGTTTTTCTGGCCGCTGCTACAGCGGCTACAACAATGCCTAATTTTTCTGGCCTCTGGTGCTGCACTGTGGCTTCAAAAACCAAACAAAAAAAAGGCACATACATGTGTCAATTCCCCTTCATGATTGTTACCTTGTTGTGGTGAAGGGGCTTGCGTATCACAATGAAGCGACCACCTCTATGAGTGTGTTGGCAATGGCGCACCCCAGATGATAAGGTCGTTGCTTCATTGTGAACAGACCAAAAGCGATCGGCTGGATAATTTTGCATAGAAAAAACATTAATTTTCTTTGTGATCATCTAAGGTGATAATTAAAGCCTACTAGGCCAACAATGGGCTCACACTGCAGAATCATTGTTTTCTGGGTCACTTAACTGTCATTGAACTACCTCAGCACGACCATAGGCTTTGAAAAACCCCCATCGCCTGCAATCTCCCAAACGTGCGCACAAGCACAGTCATCACTACACCAAGATTGACGCATAGAGGTATAAAATTTATGTCATGAGTGTGTCAACTATATTGACAACTCTTTGCGGTTGTCTAAAATCTATTCCATACACGTCCCCTGATAGGGGACGTAACAGGGATTAAACTGATAGGAATAGTACTACTTAACACACCTTATTATAATAATAATAATAATAATAATACTTGTGGACGTAACAGGGATTAAACTGATAGGAATAGTACTACTTAACACACCACTCCTATCTGGTGGCACAGTAGATTGCACGCGCAGTTCCCCAAATTGGACGTAGGAGGACCGACCAAGCATCTTTTTCCATCTCTAGGTTCCTAAAATCGATTCCATAAACACGTCCCCTGATAGGGGATGTAACAGGGATTAAACTGATAAGAATAGTACTACTTAACACACCGCTCCTATCTGGTGGCACAGTAGATTGCACGTGCAGTGCCCCAAATTGGACGTAGGAGGACCGACCAAGTATCTTTTTCCATCTCCCGGTTCCTAAAATCGATTCCATATACACGTCCCCTGATAGGGGACATAACAGGGATTAAACTGATAAGAATAGTACTACTTAACACACCGCTCCTATCTAGTGGCACAGTAGATTGCACGCGCAGTGCCCCAAATTGGACGTAGGAGGACCGACCAAGCATCTTTTTCCATCTCCCGGTTCCTAAAATCGATTCCATATACACGTCCCCTGATAGGGGACGTAACAGGGATTAAACTGATAAGAATAGTACTACTTAACACACTGCTCCTATCTGGTGGCACAGTAGATTGCACGCGCAGTGCCCCAAATTGGAAGTAGGAGGACCGACCAAGTATCTTTTTCCATCTCCCAGTTCCTAAAATCGATTCCATATACATGTCCCCTGATAGGGGACGTAACAGGGATTAAACTGATAGGAATAGTACTACTTAACACACCTTATAATAACGCAGAGAGAGGCAATGCAGAGAGAGGAGTCTAAAGAAGAGGAGTCAGAGGAGGAAGGTGGCTTTGAGGAGGTGGAAGACCAACCACAGCAGGTGTCCCAGGGGGCTTGTTGTCACCTTTCGGGGACCCTTGGTGTTGTACGTGGCTGGGTGGAGGAAGAGACCTTCAATGACGTCAGTGAGGACAAGGAACGGGACATGGCTAGCTTGGTATCCAACCTTGTGCAAATGGGGAGTTTGTGGTTGTGCAAATGGACTGTTTGTGGTTGTTTGCGGTGCGTTAAACGGGGAGTTTGGTCTGTCACTGTGAAGCGGGCATAACCCTTACACTATCTGATCGATACAACATCATACCTGATGTTTTAAAGCACGTTATTCCAAACAATTTAGGAATGTTAGGTGATTTATGCCCTTTATGGAATAAAACCAGACTCTGCGTCAACTATGTACTGTATTTTTCGCCCTAATAAGAAAAAAAAGAATTTTAACCAAAAGGTGTGCTGTGTGTTTGGTGGGTTTGGAACTAATGGTGGTCTGTGGATGGCACTATTACTGGAGATCTGTGGATGACGGACACTGTTATGGGGGGATCTGTGGATGACGGACACTGTTATGAGGGGATCTGTGGATGACGGACAATGTTATGAGGGGATCTGTGGATGACTGACACTGTTATGGGGGATCTGTGGATGACTGACACTGTTATGGGGGGATCTGTGGATGACAGACACTGTTATGGGGGATCTGTGGATGACTGACACTGTTATGGGGGGATCTGTGGCTTGCACTGTTACAGGGGGGATCTGTGGGAGGCACTGTTATATATGTGTCATCCACAGACCCCCCCCACCCCATAACAGTGCCATCCACAGACCCCCCCCAGCCCATAACTGTGCCATCCACAGACCCCCCAGCCCATAACTGTGCCATCCACAGATGTCCCCCATAAAAATGTCATCCACAGATACCCCCCCCCCCCCCGCGCCGCCGCTCCGGTATACAGGGAGTGCAGAATTATTAGGCAAGTTGTATTTTTGAGGATTAATTTTATTATTGAACAACAACCATGTTCTCAATGAACCCAAAAAACTCATTAATATCAAAGCTGAATATTTTTGGAAGTAGTTTTTAGTTTGTTTTTAGTTTTAGCTATTTTAGGGGGATATCTGTGTGTGCAGGTGACTATTACTGTGCATAATTATTAGGCAACTTAACAAAAAACAAATATATACCCATTTCAATTATTTATTTTTACCAGTGAAACCAATATAACATCTCAACATTCACAAATATACATTTCTGACATTCAAAAACAAAACAAAAACAAATCAGTGACCAATATAGCCACCTTTCTTTGCAAGGACACTCAAAAGCCCGTCATCCATGGATTCTGTCAGTGTTTTGATCTGTTCACCATCAACATTGCGTGCAGCAGCAACCACAGCCTCCCAGACACTGTTCAGAGAGGTGTACTGTTTTCCCTCCTTGTAAATCTCACATTTGATGATGGACCACAGGTTCTCAATGGGGTTCAGATCAGGTGAACAAGGAGGCCATGTCATTAGATTTTCTTCTTTTATACCCTTTCTTGCCAGCCACGCTGTGGAGTACTTGGACGCGTGTGATGGAGCATTGTCCTGCATAAAAATCATGTTTTTCTTGAAGGATGCAGACTTCTTCCTGTACCACTGCTTGAAGAAGGTGTCTTCCAGAAACTGGCAGTAGGACTGGGAGTTGAGCTTGACTCCATCCTCAACCCGAAAAGGCCCCACAAGCTCATCTTTGATGATACCAGCCCAAACCAGTACTCCACCTCCACCTTGCTGGCGTCTGAGTCGGACTGGAGCTCTCTGCCCTTTACCAATCCAGCCACTGGCCCATCCATCTTGCCCATCAAGACTCACTCTCATTTCATCAGTCCATAAAACCTTAGAAAAATCAGTCTTGAGATATTTCTTGGCCCAGTCTTGACGTTTCAGCTTGTGTGTCTTGTTCAGTGGTGGTCGTCTTTCAGCCTTTCTTACCTTGGCCATGTCTCTGAGTATTGCACACCTTGTGCTTTTGGGCACTCCAGTGATGTTGCAGCTCTGAAATATGGCCAAACTGGTGGCAAGTGGCATCTTGGCAGCTGCACGCTTGACTTTTCTCAGTTCATGGGCAGTTATTTTGCGCCTTGGTTTTTCCACACGCTTCTTGCGACCCTGTTGACTATTTTGAATGAAACGCTTGATTGTTCGATGATCACGCTTCAGAAGCTTTGCAATTTTAAGAGTGCTGCATCCCTCTGCAAGATATCTCACTATTTTTGACTTTTCTGAGCCTGTCAAGTCCTTCTTTTGACCCGTTTTGCCAAAGGAAAGGAAGTTGCCTAATAATTATGCACACCTAATATAGGGTGTTGATGTCATTAGACCACACCCCTTCTCATTACAGAGATGCACATCACCTAATATGCTTAATTGGTAGTAGGCTTTCGAGCCTATACAGCTTGGAGTAAGACAACATGCATAAAGAGGATGATGTGGTCAAAATACTCATTTGCCTAATAATTCTGCACGCAGTGTACTAATATAAGATTTCTTATTCAATTAATAGTTATTAAACATGCCCCCCAACTCCTAATAGTATCTTACATCCTAACAGATTCTGTACAATGCCGGCAGGCAGGCCGGGCGGCCGGCGCGTCCCTCACTGACATCACTTGCCTGCGCCACCTGCTTCATTCATAAAGTATGCGGCGCAGGCACGTGACATCAGGGAGTTACTCTGCCCCCCGTCCGGCCTGCCTGCCTTCATTCTACAAAAGCTGTTAGGATGTAAGGTACTATTAGGAGTGAGGGGGCATGTTTAATAACTATTAATTGAATAAGACATCTTATATTAGTATACCGGAGCGGCGGGGCTATACTACACTGACTGCACCGCCCCGCCGCTATTGCCGGCCCCAGCTCCTCCTTCCAGTCCCTCCCCGAGTCCCCGCTCGCTCGTACATCGCAGCTTGCGATGTAAAACTGCAAGCATGCGCCCCATAAGACGCAGGGGCGAAAAAGTGCGTCTTATGGGGCGAAAAATACAGTAATTTTCCATGGGAGTTTTGCCATGGATCCCCCTCCGGCGTGCCACAGTCCAGGTGTTAGTCCCCTTGAAACAACTTTTCCATCATTATTGTGGCCAGAAAGAGTCCCTGTGGGCTTTAAAATTCGCCTGCCTATTGAAGTCTATGGCAGTTTATGAAGGTAGACGGAGCCTCTAGGTGCTAATGACGCCCCGATAGCACCTAGAGGCTCATTAGCATATAGATATAAGTTGTTATTTTAGCGAAACGGCTGCCCCAAAACCTATCATATTAGGATGGTTTGTTAGAGCAGACACTAGCGGATCGCTAGTGTCTGACAGCTAAATATGTCAAACGAAGTGATAGAAACCCTTTAAGTATATCACACCCCTCAGTTTATCACACCTGTCGATAGCACAGCTATACCAGTCCTTAAAAGGACTTTTGTGGCCCTATTAGCTAGCATATGGTGTCCCTAACAGTCTGTCCCTGCTCCACAAAGCAACCTCTCCCTACAATGGCAAAACACAGAATGTAAAATGGCTGCCAGATCGGGTTCTGTTACAGGATGGGGGTGTGTCCATGTGCTAAAATGCCTCAATTGGCTGTCCTGTCCCACCTGATGGAGGTGTCATGGGTCAAAGTTCAGTGCAATGCAAACGAATATGGCGCATGCGAACATCGCCATATGTTTGCATGTTCGACGAATCGCAAACAAGCAAAGTTCACTGCGAAACGACCGCCGGTTGAACCGCAAGGCCATCTCTAGTGAACATGGCCATTTGTCGAATCTGTGGGCAGAAGGTGAAGCATGGCTCGAGTTCCAATGTTGGTACCATGGCCCTGCGGCAACATATGCAGCGTCACCATAAAGTGGCCTGGGAGAACCGTGGCTCCAATGTGGGGGTCCAGCCCACCACAGCAATCACTGCATCATCCAGTGGAAATCACCCGATTTCAGGCAGTCAATTCTCCACCACCTTATCTGAAGGAAGCTGTCTCTCCTTCCCAGCATCTGCTGGTCCTGATGCTTCTGCTCCTCCTCCTCCTAGTCAGTCTTTCCGTCAGCAGTCGATCACTGAAGCGATTGCCAAGAGACAACAATATGCATGCACTCATCCAACGGCAAAGAAGCTGAACGTGCTCTTATCCAAGTTGCTGGTGTTGCAGTCCCTCCCTTTCCAAGTGGTGGACTTTGCACCTTTCAGAGAACTGATGGCTTGTGCAGAGACAAGGTGAAGTGTCCCAAGCCGTCATTACTTTGACAAAAGGCAGTACTAGCCCTGCACACATGTAGAACAGAAGGTGGGCCAGTCCTTGAGCCTGTCGGTGTCTGCAAAAGTGCATGGCAGCACCATCGTATGGAGCTTTAACTACGATCAAAAACATTATATGTCCTTTACGGCCCACTGGGTAAATGTGGTTCCTGCCCAGCCAAACCAGCAACTTGGCCAGGTGACACGGCTTCCGGCGCATGTGTTCAATCTGGTTGTCAAGCTTTTCCTGAAGTCTTCTACCCATCTGCAAGACATCCTAAAAATGACCAGAAAACTTTGCATGCACTTTAGCCACTCGTACACCACCAAGTACACCCTCCTTGAACTACAGCGGCAGAACGGCATCCCCCAAAATAGGCTGATCTGCGATGTTTCCACCCATTGGAATTCCACCCTCCATATGTTGGATAGACTGTACGAACAGAGAAAGGACATAAACAATTTATTGATGATACAGGCGGACAGAGGTACTCCCCTTTGTAACTTCAATGTTAGCCAGTGGCAGCTCATGCATGACACCTGCCGTTGGATCGTGCCCTTTGAGGAGGCCACTTTATTTGTCAGTAGCCAGGACTACGGGATGAACAACGTCATTCCACTGATTCATATCCTGGAAAAGATGATGGTAAACTGGCTGGTCAGGGGACTGGAGACGTGGCGCCTACATCTCAAGGCCACATGAGCCCTTTGGGGGCTGAACTGCGCCATCGTCCATCCTCTCGCAGGTATGACCGGGTGGGAACTCTGCGCTCATGTTCTACTGCCATGGCTGCTGGGAAGGGGGTGTCGGGAGCAGTACCAGCTCCATCAGCAGCAGCCTGAGTCTAGAGTCGGGGATGAACAGCTTTCTTCACTCGCATAGTGAAGAAACTGCTCACCAGCAGCTGGACATAGAGCAGAACCTGAACCAGTAGGTGGTGGCATACTTGGAGTGCACCCTGCCAGCAGTCATTGAAGATCTGCTGGACTACTGGGCAGCCAAATTGGATTTGTGGCCGCAACTGGCTGTTTGCCCTAGAAAAGCTGTCTTGCCCGCCAGTAGTGTGGCATCAGAGCGGGTGTTTAGTGCATCAGGGGCCATAGTTACCCCAAGGAGAACTGGCCTGTTCACCCAAAATGTGGAGAGACTGACCTTTGTCAAGATGAATCAGGCGAGGATCAGCCAGGATTTCCACCCTCAAATGCATGATGCATCAGATTAGATCATCCATGCTGCCTCACCCAAACCTTGACAAAAGAAACCAGTTTCTTCTGGCTAACCTGCCTCAGCTACTATTCTGATGTTGCCGCCCCCTGTGCCACACATCTGATGCCAAGTGCTCCTTCTTACACCCATCATCGTCAGTGGGTACTGTTAGTGCCACCTACCTCCCCACTCTGTCACCGGGTCACTCTGTGGTCTTCTGATGCTGCTTCCACCTCCACACTGTCACTTTGCCACTCTGTGGCCTCATCATGATGCTGCTGTCACCTCCACACTATGTCACCTTGCCACTCAGTGTTCTCCTGATGCTGCTGCAACCTCCACACTATGTCACCTTGCCACTCTGTGGTCCCAAGATGCTGCTGCCACCTCCACACTATGTCACATTGCCACTTTGTGGTCTCCTAATGCTGCTGCTACCTCAACACTATGTCACCCTGCCACTCTGTGGCCTCTCATGCTGCTGCTGCCACCTCCACACTGTGGTCTCCTCATGCTTTTGCCACCTCCACACTTTGTTATAGCTGTTTTCTAATGCGATTCACCACAAATGAAATCATTCATTTGAATCCAGAGGAAAAATAAGCAGGCAGGTTTGAGATCTGCATTTATACAAGCAGGCAAATAACGCCAGTTTGTGAGCATTCGGGTATTTGATTTTGAAGTGTGTGATTGTATTAAGTGTGTGACTTTAGATTACGTGACTTCAGATTCAGGGACTTTCGGAGGGGACTACAGTAAGTTAGATTCTTATCACTGCACTATATTGGATTTTTTTCTCTTTTCTTGCATAATCCCCATTTAGTATGTGTTCCATTATTGACAGGGCAGTCCATTGCACATCTTGCCTAATGTATGCAGTCCTGGAACAGCCATTTGAGGGTGCATATATTTGTTCAAAATGTGAGCAAATTGCCCGTTTGGAATCGCACATCGAGTGTCTAACCGGGCGAATTTCAACACTGAGAAGCATTGACAATTTGAAAAGAGTTTGCTGCTCACTGAGCAAACACTCTATGGGGTAGATGTGAGGGAGGGTGGTAGCGAAGAGGCTCAGGAAAGTGAGGTAGCTAGCTGGAAAACAGTTAGAAAGTGGTGTAGAGGGAAGAGTGCCAGGGAGGCTAACCCTGATCTGACACACCCTGACAAGTTTGCAAGGTTGGCAGATGAGAGGATGTCAGTTCCGGGAGAGCACTGCTGCAGCCAGACACTTCCTCTGCCAGTCTGGGGAATATCAGCTCCAGTAAATAGGGGACCAGGAGAGCAGGGCAGACCAGACAGGTGCTGGTAGTGGGAGACTCAATTATTAGGGGTACAGATAGGGTGATCTGTCACAAAGACCGGGATCATCGAACGGTGTGTTGTCTTCCTGGCGCTCGAGTTCAATGCATCGTGGATCGTGTTAACAGATTACTGAGAGGGTCTTGTCGGGTATATAAAGCAAATGCTTTATATAAAGATTAAAAAAAAATAACGGATCAAAAGAAAAATTATGCAAACGATATTGATCCGTGAGATTGACATAATCATCTCAAAAAGAGTTCGCTCAAGAACCTGATTATTTTGTGCAATCAGTAAAACAGGGTACAAGCGTCTATGCAAAAATATAAATGGTTTATTATACAATAGTTTAGTACAATCAAAAATGAATCAACATAAATTTCAATAATATACAATGATATGCAGTACCCAGAATTCACCACTATATGATGCCAACAAAACAATACTCAACCAACACAAGAATATTATGCAATACAGCTTTAAATTTGTGAGAGATATATAATCAGTGGATTATGCGGGAAAACTCAATCAAGAAGATGACAGATACGAGCCCTTGCTCCGCCCAAAAAAAATGATGACCAATCTCAGATATGGGGTAGTATTGCACAAAACTTAAATTTTGGCTTGATATCAAACTAGGGAATATTAAGATTCCCAACAGAGAGTTTCTCCAATATTATCCCCTTTATTCAGTTATATGCATCGTAACTGAAATCAGAGACAATACTGATGTAGCAACTAACGTTACACGTCCGCAAATGAGCGGGTATCTGACTAAGTATCAAGCCAATTAATTTAGATCAATACTACATAAAACAAAAATATACATTACCCAAGGGTCAAGTGATGTGCATAGTCTCGGGGCAGCCAGCTCTCAAGAGTTTTTCCCGATAATCCAAATGATTCTCCAGAGATCTATAATCCAAATGTTTCTTTGTGTTTTGTTTTTTTTCTCCTGGTATCTGGTTTCTTAACCCGAAACTTATCAGATGAACACACCCTCCTAGTTTGGAACTTTCCAATCATTGTTGGATGGGTGTGTTCATTGATAAGGAGCATGACGTCATAATACTACCCAGAATGCACTTTTGCTACTGATGTAGTATTAACTGCTCATATCTAGGTGGCACTGTTGTATAAGCAATAGGCATCATACCATTAAGGGTTAACTCATACATGCCTGATATTTTCACTACTACACCTCTGACGTCTAGAGGCCTTGTCTCAGGGCCGAGGGACAAACTTTGATACATGAATGTATACTTTGAGGAACATCTAGACAATTCTCACACTGTGGAATTCATGTTCAGATAGGAAAAACAATGAAGCCTCAGAATCTGCAGGTGCGGTGTATCTTCTAACTTTCTAGATGTATAATATATTGTTACAATAACACTAGCTTTTGAACAGCACAGCAATCTTCTCATGGACTTACTTTGGCCTACATGAAAATACATACAAAACAGTGAATATAAATCAACATTGCTCTTAAAGGCAATGAATACCCATTATAACTAAAATAAGTAGATATAACTGTTTACACTTATGAAAAAGCACAACAGTCTGGAGTAGATCCAGCGGTCATGGTCCATATCGGAACCAATGACAAAGTTAGAGGTAGGTGGAGCGACCTTAAAAATGATTTTAAGGATTTAGGTCACAAGCTTAGTGCAAGGACTTCAGAGGTAGTATTTTCCGAAATATTACCTGTACCACGAGCCACACAAGAAAGGCAGTGGGAGATTAGGGAGGTTAACAACTGCCTCAAGAATTGGTGTAGGAAGGAGGGGTTTGGGTTCCTGGAGAACTTGGCCAACTTCTCTGTTGGCTACAGGCTCTATCGTAGGGATGAGCTGCACCTCAATGGGGAAGGGGCAGCTGTGTTGGGGGAGAAGGTGGCTAGAAGGTCGGAGGAGTGTTTAAACTAGGGACTGAGGGGGAAGGGTAATTACATTATAGGATTGGAAGATAGTGCAGATAGAGACCGAGGGCAAGGTAATGGGACTGGGGGAGGAATGTAAGGAGGGACTAGAACAGCTCAAAAGGAAAATTGTAGGGTAAAACATATACATAAACCTCTTAAATGTATGTATACTAATGCCAGAAGCCTGACTAATAAAACTGGGGAATTGGAATTAGTGATGTCTGAGGAGGAGTATGAAATAGTGACTGGATGATAGCTATGACTGGGCGGTTAATGTACAGGGTTACAGTCTGTTTAGAAAGGATCACCAAAACCGGATAGGGGGATGGGTCTGCCTTTATGTAAACTCCTGTCTAAAGCCCACAGTCCAAGAAGATATAAGTGAGGGAGATGAACATGTGGAGTCACTGTGGATAGAAATAAATGGAGGCAAAAACAATAATAAATTACTAATAAGAGTTTATTATAAACCATCTAATATACCAGAGTCCACAGAAAATCTACTATTAAACGAGATAGATGAGGTGGTTGATCATAATGAGGTCGTTATTATGGGGGACTTCAACTACCCAGATATAGACTGGGAAACTGAAACTTGTATATCTCATAAAGTAAACAGGTTCTTGGCAATTACCAAAGACAATTACCTTTCCCAACTGGTTCAGGACTCGACTAGAGGGATGGCCATACTGGACTTAGTATTAACCAATAGACCTGAACAACAGATGTACAGTTCGGGGGACACCTGGGAAATAGTGACCATAAAGTAATAACCTTCCAATTATCATTCAAAAGAGTGTTTCTTCAGGGAGGAACAAAAATGCCAAACTTCAAAAAGCTAAATTTAGCCAACTAAGAGTGGCCATAGGCCTAACTAACTGGGACAAAGTCCTCAAAAATAATAGAATATCTGTGACATATAGTGTACTTTTTCAATAGACAGTGTCCGCTTCTGACAGTGACATTACCAGGGCCACATTTGCAGTGTAACGTGTGCGCTTCAAAAATGTATCTGTGACATACAGTGTACTTTTTTCCGTAGATGCTGCATGCAGTGACATTAACGGTGGTACCTCTCCTGTATAACGTTTCATCATCCCAAATACCTGTGACATTCCCTGCAATTTTTCATTAGCCGCTGGTGACAGCATTGTCATTATCTGTGAGATATCTCCTGTGTGATGTTTCCACATTTCAAATACTGTTTTTTATTTTTTTGCGCATACACTTCCAAATCCAACACTACTGTACGTGTGATAGCCTTTCAATCATATATAACATTTAATATGAAGAAGGCGAGCAGTAAGGGACGGGGCAGTGGCCGTGATGCTGATGGTGCACGCAGATGCCGTGGCCCTGGGCACAGTAAAACTGTGCCTGCTGCCAGAGCACAAGAAAAACAATCATCCACAATACCTAGCTTCATGTCCCAGTTTGCAGGGCGGCACAGGACACCACTCTTGAAGTCAGATCAGTGCGACCAGGTGGCCGTTTGGATTGCAGCAGATAATGCTTCCAGTCGGTTAAGCACCACTCTGTCTGTCACCAAGTCCAGTCTCAGTAGCCAAGAGTCTGCTCAACCCAATACTCACCCTGATTGTCCTTCTTCCCACCATGGAGAGTCTTGGCAAACAAGTGATCTTGTTCTTTTCAGCGCCGTTCCTTGATTTGGCCCTCTCGCCAAGCAAGCGTGAAGAGGGACAGATCTAGTACCCTGATTCCCAAACTCTTGAGCATCCACAATCACAAGAAGATGACGGTGGGGCAATTACTGTTTAATGAAGTGGATGATGATGAGACACAGTTGCCAATAACTCAACCGCAATTACTGTCTCAAGAGGTTGAGGAAGAGGAAGAGACACAGTTGTCAATCACTGAGGTAGTGGTTAGGTCAACAAGTCAGGAGGATGAGCAGAGTGAGGAAGTGTAAGAGGAAGTGGTGGACGATTAAGTCATTGACACAACCTGGGAAGGTGAAAAGCTGAGCGAGGACAACAGTACAGAGGGGGAGGGATCTGCTGGACCACAACAGGCTGGACGAGGCAATGGGGTGGAGGGAGAAGGCGGGCCACACCAAACAGGCCCGCAACTGTTTCCTGGAGCACCCCCTTGCAGAAATCTCCCTTGCCAAGGGTAGGTGTTCCGCAGTCTGGCGCTTTTTTGAGGACAGTGCACACGACAAAAGAATTGTAATTTGCAACCTGTGCCATACAAAAATGAGCAGGGGGAGTGAACACTAGCAACCTCACTACCACCAGCATGATCCGCCAGCATGATGGATCCACAATTTGTGTCTGCGGGTCACACCACTGCCTCCTCTTCCCCTGTGTTACGTGCTGGCCAATCCCCTATCGAAGGCGCAGGCCCGGATGCCTCAAGCCCTGCACCTGGACCTTCGCAAGCACCATCAGCGACCACATCCACTTCCAAAATGTCCTTACCCCAGGCATTTGAACGCAAGCGTAAATACTCAGCCACCCACCGACGGGCCATAGCACTAAATGTGCAGCTTTCCAACTTACTGGCCCTGGAAGTTTTGCCATTTAGGCTTGTGGACACTGAGGCCTTCTGCAGCCTCATGACGGCGGCCGTCCCTCGTTACGCAGTCCACTATTTTTGAAGCTGTGCCGTGCCCGCCTTACACCAATATGTGTCCAGTAAGATCACACGTGCCCTGACCAATGCAGTTACTGGGAAGGTCCACTTAACCACGGACACATGGACAACCATGGCATTCGGCCAGGGATGCTACATTTCCCTGACGGCACACTGGGTGAATGTTGTGGAGGCTGGGAGCGAGTCGTACCCTGGGATAGCACAGGTGCTACCGATGCCAAGGATTGTGTTCCCTGTTCCATGTCGATTAGGGTTTCTGCAAGCACCTACGTTAGTGGCTCCAACCCCCACTTCTCCTCTTCCGCCGCCTCCTCCACTTCCACCTCCGAATTATCCGTGTGCAGCACCTGTCAGTCATCAGTCGGTAGCTGGAAGCAGTGTAGCACTGCAGTGTGGAAGTGGCAACAGCTTGTGCTGAAGCGGAGATACTTAGGGGACAATCAGCACACCGCTGCAAAGCTATGGTGGGGATAAGAGACCAGACTGAGCTGTGGCCCTTGCCACTCAATCTAGAACCAGGCATGGTTGTGTCTGATAATGGCTGTAACTTGGTGGCGGCTTTAGAGCTTAGCAAGCTTACACATATCCCATGCCTAGCCCACGTCTTAAAATTAGTGGTTCAGCGGTTTCTCACAACCTACCCCAATTTTCCTGAGCCACTGGTGAAGGTGCACCGCATGTGTGCAAATTTCCGCAAGTCACCGACAGCTTCAGCCGGTCTGTCAACGCTGCAGCAGCGCTTGAAATTGCCAGCTCTCCGGCTGTTGTGCGACGTGAGCATGTGCTGGAACTCGACGTTCCACATATTCGCCAGACTTTGTAAGCAGTAGTGGAATACCAGCTGCAACATGGTCGTCGCCTTTCCAGTCAGATTCTGCTTTTCACAAGCGAGGAGTGGACATGGATATGGGACCTCTGTGAGGTTTTAAGAAACTTTGAGGAATCAACACAGATGGTGAGCGACGATAACGCTATTATCAGCGTAACCATCCCACTTCTGTGTCTACTCAAATGCTCGCTGCTCACAATTAAGGACGAAATGGGGGAAGACATTACACAAGGTGATAGCCAGACCACCCTCAGTTCAACTTCTCAGCGCAAATTGGAGGATGAAGAGGAGGAGGAGGAGCCTCTGCTACAGGGGGTAGTACCCATGGAAGTTTAATTACATCTGTTCAGCGTGGGTGGGCAGAAGGGGAGGAAGAGGATGAGGAGATTGAGAGTGATCCTCCTGATGACGACAGCAAAGTCTTGCCTGGGTCTCTGGCACACATGGCTGACTTCATGTTAGGCTGCCTTTCCCGCGACCCGCACGCTATATGCATTTTAGTCAACACGGATTACTGGGTGTTTCCCCCCTCTCGACCCCCTCTACAAAGAGAACTTCTCATCTCTCATTCCTCTGGTGGAGAGGACGAGCAAAACGGTGCCATACCAGAAGATCCTTGTTGAAAAATTGCTCCAAAAATTTCTAGCTGGCGGCAGAGTCTGTAGTTCCTTGGCCAACCGAGGAGGGGAGACAAGGGGAACACATAGCAGTTCCAACAGAGGCAGGCCAACACTCTCCAAAGCCCGGGACAGTTTTATGGCACCCCGCCAGCACCCTCACACTGATGTGTCACAAGGAGTGAAAAATTTTGGAAGATGTTGAAGGAGTACATAGCAGACCGTGTCAGCGTCCTCAATGATCCCTCAGTGCCTTACAACTACTGGGTCTCCAAGCTGGACACGTTGCGCAAACTTACGCCAGTGGAGGTGCTGGCCTGCCCTGCCCCAGTGTTTTGTCTGAGCGGGTATTTAGTGCTGCTGGTGGCATTATAACAGATAAGCGTATCCGCCTGTCAACTGAAAATGCTGACAGGTTGACTCTTATAAAAATTAACAAGGCCTGGACTGACCATGACTTCTCGACTCCACCAGAGGAAAGCTGATAAACATAAAGGCACTTTAAATGTTTTGTTTATAATGTACTGAATTCCCATTCCCATGCACCCCTTCCACCACAAACAAGGGTATATGGTTGAATCTTCATATCAACTTATGCTTATTCTTCACATATAATGCCCTCGCATATAATTTTTTAGAGGGTCAGCTCACCAGCAGGCCCTCGCATATAATGTTTTACAGGGTCAGCTCACCAGCAGGCCTTAACCTAAAATGTTTTACAGGGTCAGCTCACTAGCAGACCCTCGCAAATAATTTTTTAGAGGGTCAGCTCACCAGCAGGCCCTTGCATATAATTGTTTTGAGGGTCAGCTCATCAGCAGGCCCTCACATATAATGTTTTACAGGGTCAGCTCACCAGCAGGCCTTAACCTACAAACTTTTACAGGGTCAGCTCACCTGAATGCCCTCGCATATAATTTTTTAGAGGGTCAAATTAAGCCGCAGGCTCCACTCCTGGTGGTGCACTTCTGTCAGTTCCTTTAAGTTTCAGCTTTGCAACAATACTCCCCCGGAACCCAAAGACTTTGGTTTCCCGGAAGATGATCGGCGGGTCATAAGAATAACGCCACTGGATCGCCGGTCGTCATCATTTATAGTCGGAACTACGACGGTATCTGATCATCTTCGAACCTCTGACTTTCGTTGTTGATTAATGAAAACATTATTGGCAAATGCTTTCGCTTGGTTCGTCTTGGGCCGGTCCAAGAATTTCACCTTTAGAGGCACAATACGGATGCCCTCGGCTGTCCCTCTTAAGCATGGCCCCAGTTCCGAAAACCTACAAAATAGAACATGAGTCCTATTCCATTATTTCTAGCTGAAGTAATCAGGCGACCCGGCCTGCTTTGAACACTGTAAATTTTTTAAATGGTCAGCTCAGCAGCAGGCCCTCAACCATAATGTTTTAGAGGGTCAGCTCAGCAGCAGGCCTTCACATATAATTTTTCAGAGGGATTAGATCACCTGCAGGCCCTCATCTAATTATACCTAATAGGTAATTTGCACGCATGCTGCCTTGCTTGGAAGGCACCGTGGTTTGCACTGAAAATAACATCGAAAGTTATAGGGCAGACATCCGAATGGATCGTCACCGTCATGGGGGACGTGCGATCGGCCCCAGTTTATCTAGAGTCACCATAGTGGTACCAGGCCCTCGCCCATAATGTTTTAGATGGTCAGATCAACAGGCCCTTGCTCTAAATATTTTTGAGGGTCACCAGCAGGCCATCAATCATAATTTTTCAAGGCTTTGTATGATGCCCTTCTTTATGTGTAACAAAGGGTGTATTGTAGTGCCGGTTCCTTGTAATTTTTGGCAACCCTTTCACTTAGTGCATAGGCTTTATGAGTGTAGGAGTCCCACTACCTGAACAATTGTACCACAATGTGAATGAAGCCTTCCTTTATGTGATATACCAGTGGTATCGGAGTGCCTCTTTCTTGTAATTTTTGGCAGCACTTGCACTTTATATACAATTAAATATACAGGAAAGAATGTTTCCTAACAATTTTTCCTCTAAAATCGATTTTATCTTTGGTTTGTGCGTATTATTGTCAGTCTGTAAAAGTGGCGTACTAGTCAGACAACATCGTTCCCAGCAGCAACCTGGGAGTCCAAGATGCATCCAGACATTCTCTCCATGCTGTTCCCAAACTATTTCAGTGGTGTTTCCATAAATTTCTGACCTTTTCATGTGAACCAGATACCCTCCCCTCTTCAGAGCAAGGGGTGCCTGGTTTAATGCTCGGGTTCTCCCATTGACTTCCATTGTGCTCGGGTGCTCAGTAGAGCACCCAAGCATCCCAATGTGTTCAGCCTGAGCCTCCGAGCCCCTGAGCACTAGTCTCCATTTTTAGGATGTTTTTCGATAACTATTTCAGGTTTGCTGAGGCTTTGAGGTGCCACAAAATAAGAAACTCTCCACAAAAAATAAAAAAAACTTTTTGAAAAGTACACCCAAGGAATTAAAGGGGTTATGCACTTTGTTTAAACGAATGATCTATCCTCTGGATAGATCATTAGCATCTGATCAGCGGAGGTCCGACACCTGGGACCCCCGCCGACCAACTGTTTGAGAGGGCAGCGGCGCTCCAGCAGTGCCGCGGCCTTCTCACTGTTTACCGCCGGCCCAGTGACATCACAACTAGTATCAACTTGCCGGGGCTGGGCTGAACTCTGTTCACTTGAATGGAGCTTAGCCCCGCCGGGGTTATTGATACTAGTCGTGACGTCGCGACGGGACGGTGGTAAACAGTGAAAAGGCTGCGGCGCTGTTGGAGCGCCGCTGCCCTCTCAAACAGCTGGGAGAAGCTATTAAAATGGAAGAATTGAAGGAAAGGAGGGGGCGCGCGGCAATTACCCACTCCCGACACGGGGAGGTAGTAACGATAAATAACAATACAGGACTCTTAAGATGCCCTGTTATTTGAATGATTAATTAAAAATTACAGGGAATGTCACTGCGGTATTTTGGATTAGGAAACGTTAGACAGGAGAGGCCCTGCTCCTGCTTTGTTGACTCTAGATAACTTCTGCCTGATCGCACGTCGCTGTGACGTCCACCATCCATTTGGATATCTTCTCTAATAACTTTCGATGAAAGAAAGGAGGTGGCGCGCATCCATTAAAGAAGATTTTCTGAAATTTAATTCCCTGTCACCTATGCAGAGCAGGGGTTTCTATCCGGCAAAATGTGTAAAATGTCACCTGACAATGTAACAGACGATTTTTTGAAATTTATGTTTCTGTCACCTATGCAGAGGTGCCCCCGTGACATCCACCATCCATTTGGATATCTTCTCTATCAACTTTCCATATCTTTTCTTAGCCTACCATGTTGATCACGGTTATCGGCGAATCAGGGTTTTACGCCAGAGAGGGAGCGTGAGAAAGGGAGACCTCATCCAAGGGAGGTCAATGGCTGCAATGGGATGAAGCGGAAATGTGGGACAAATTATTAAAGCAGAAGGATCGAAGGAAAGGGCCAATTCAAGACGAATTTTTGAAATTTAAGTTCCCTGTCACCTATGCAGAGCAGGGGTTTATGACCGGCAAAATTGGCAAAATGTCACCTGACAATGTAACAGACGATTTTCTATTTATTTATGTTACTGTCACCTATGCAGAGGTGCCCCCGTGACGTCCACCATCCATTTGGATATCTACTCTATCAACTTTCGATGCTCTTTTCTGAGCCTACCATTTTAATTACGGTTATCGGCGAATCAGGGTTCCACGCCGGAGACGGAGCGTGAGAAAGAGAGACCACATCCAAGGGAGATAAATGGATGAAATTTAATTTTAATCGAGCGGAAAAATGGGAAAAGTTATTAAAGCAGAAGGATCGAAGGAAAGGGCCAATTAACTCCTTAAGGACACAGCTATATTTCACCATAAGGACCAGGCCATTTTTTGCAAATCTGAACAGTGTTAACTTTAAAATGCTTTCACTTATCCAGGCCATTCTGAGATTGTTTTTTCGTCACATATTGTACTTCACGACACTGGTAAAATGGAGTAAAAAAAAAAATCATTTTTATTTATAAAAAATACAAAATTTATCAAAATTTGGGAAAAAATTGCAAATTTCCCAGTTTCAATTTCTCTACTTCCATAATACATAGTAATACCTACAAAAATAGTTATTACTTTACATTCCCCATATGTCTACTTCATGTTTGGATCATTTTGGGAATGACATTTTAGTTTTTGGGGACGTTACAAGGCTTAGAAGTTTAGAAGCAAATCTTGAAATTTTTCCGAAATTTTCAAAAACCTTTTAAATTTTTGGGCAAATTTTCCATTTTAATCAATTTTTTCCAGTAACAAAGCAAGGGTTAACAGCTAAACAAAATGCTATATTTATTCCCCCGGTTCTGTAGTTTGCAGAAACACCCCATATGTGGTCGTAAACTACCTGTACGGGCACACGCTAGGGCGTAGAGGGAAAGGTGCGCCGTATGGTTTTTGGAAGGCAGATTTTGCTGGACTGGTTTATCTACACCATGTCCCATTTGAAGCCCCCCTGATGCACCCCTAGAGTAGAAACTCCATAAAAGTGATCCCATCTAAGAAACTACACCCCTTAAGGTATTCAAAACTGATTTTACAAACTTTGTTTACCCTTTAGGTGTTGCACAAGAGTTATTGGCAAATGGAGATGGAAAATTTGGCAAAAAATTTAAATTATCAAATTTCAGTTTAATCAATTTTTTCCAGTAAGAAGTCAAGGGTTAACAGCCAAACAAAATGCTATATTTATTGCCCCGATTCTGTAGTTTGCAGAAACACCCCATATGTGGCCGTAAACTACTGTACGGGTACACAGTAGGGCGTAGAGGGAAAGGTGCGCCGTGTGGTTTTTGTAAGGCAGATTTTGCTGGACTGGTTTATTTACACCATTTCCCGTTTGAAGCCCCCCTGATGCACCCCTAAAGTAGAAACTCCATAAAAGTGACCCCATTTTGGAAACTACGGGAAAAGATGGCAGTTTTGTTGGGACTATTTTTAGGGTACATATGATTTTTGGTTTATTTATATTAAATTTTTGTGAGGCAAGGTTACCAGAAATAGAAATTCGGAAATTTCATCTCCATTTGCCAATAACTTTTGTGGAACACCTAAAGGGTTACCAATGTTTGTAAAATCAGTTTTGAATACCTTGAGGGGTGTAGTTTCGTAGATGGGGTCACTTTTATGGAGTTTTTACTCTAGGGGTGCATCAGGGGGGCTTCAAATGGGACATGGTGCCAAATAAAAAAGGCCATCAAAATCTGCCTTCCAGAAACCATACGGCATTCCTTTCCTTCTGCGCCATGCCGTTTGGTCATACAGCAGTTTACGACCAAATATGGGGTGTTTCTTTAAACTGCAGTATGAGGGTAATAAATAATACATTTTGTTTGGCTGTTAACCCTTGCTTTGTTACTGGGGAAAAAAACGGATTAAAATGGAAAATTTGCCAAAAAATAGCTTTTTTGGCACCGTTTTTATTTTATTTTTTTGACCGTGTTCATCTGAGGGGTTGGGGGAGGATATTTTTATACAGCAGATTCTTACGGATGCGGCAATACCTAATATGTCTACTTTTTTTATTTGGTTATGTTTTACACTATATTTTCTTTTTATAAAAAAAAGAAATAAAACATTTTAGTATCTCCAAAGTCTAAGAGTAATTTTTTTTAAAAGTTTTTAGCCGATTATCTTAGGTAGGGGCTCAATTTTGTGGGATGAGAGGACGGTTTTATTGGCACTATTTTGGGGGGCATATGACTTTTTGATCGCTTGCTATTACAATTTTTGTGATGTAAGGTGACAATTTGAGGGGTTAGGGGGGGGTACTTTTATAGAGCAGATTCTTACGGACATGGCAATACCTAATATGTCTACTTTTTTAATTCATTTTAGTTTTACTAAATAATATTTTAGATTTTTTTTTTTTTTTTTAGTGTGTCAAGTCTAAGAACCAGTTTTTTATCCGATTGTCAGTGGCTAAATTGGGATATAAATTTAGTACTCCATGGAAGTGTGGTACTCCCTGAAGCAACCAATAATGCAGAGGTCCGGGGCACGTGTCACACTGAGTAGTGGTGTCCTTCCGTATCCCACTCCTGTGACACACTCTGCACCTTTTTTGGGTCCGTCCCTTCTTTCCAGTATGGGGGACCCCACCTGGAAAGTGTTGGCCAGGGTCGATCCAGGCGCCTCCAGTTCCCGAGGTACTCCGGCCTGCTCTTTCCCCTCAGAAAAGATTAGGTCCTTGCGGACTGCCTCATAGAACTGAAGGAATGTCCCTGTGTTGGCAGCGCTCCAGGACAGCACAAAATAGTTGTACAAGGCAACCTGCATCAACTTTTTTGCACCATGCCCGGGTTTTGCGAATGGTGTTATATGGCTTGAGGACTTGATCAGATATATCAACTCCTCCCATATACCGATTGTAGTCAACGATTCAATCGGGCTTGAGGACCGTTGCCGCGGTACCTCGCACAGGGACAGGGGTGATGCCGTTACCATGAATTGTGGACAGTTCAAGGACATCCCTCTTGTTCTTATATCTGACCAGCAACAGGTTTCCACTGGTAAGGGCACGGGTCTCACCCCTAGGGATAGGTCCCTGGAGGGGGTGGGTAGGGAGGCCGTGTTGATTTTTCCGCACGGTCCCACAAGCGGACGTGGATCTGGCGGCTAGGGAATGGAACAAGGGGATACCTGTATAAATGTTATCCATGTAAGGTGGTAACCCTTATCTAGCAGTGGGTGCATAAGGTCCCACACAAGTTTCCCGCAAACACCCAGAGTGGGGGGACATTCTGGGGGTTGAATACGGGAATCTCGCTCCTCGTACACACGAAACTTGTAAGTGTACCCTGAGGTACTCTCACAAAGTTTGTACAATTTCACGCAATTCCTCGCCCGCTTAGAGGGAACATACTGGCGGAAAAGGAGTCTCCCCTTGAAGCAATGAGAGACTCATCAACCACAACCTCCCTTCCAGGTACATAGGCATGCACAAATTTGGCCCCAAAGTGATTGATGACCGGCCTGATTTTGTACAGGCGGTCATAGGCAGGATCACCTTGGGGGGACATGCTGTATTATCTGAATAATGCAGGCATTTCCGGATGGCCTCAAACCGGGTACGTGTCATGGCCGTACTGTAAAGTGGGGTCTGGTAGAGTACATATCCACTCCAGTAATGCCTGACACTAGGTTTCTTGACTAGGCCCATGTGCAGCACGAGGCCCCAAAAGGTCCTCATCTCGGCTGCACTGACCGGGGTCCAGCCACCGGGCCTAGCCAAAAAAAGCCCGGGTTTTGAGCAATGAACTGTTGGGCGTACAGGTTCGTCTGCTCCACCATCAGATTTACATAGTGGTCACTGAAAAAAAGACTAAAATAGTCGTATTCAGTGAGGCCCACTGTGGAAATCTGGATTCCTGGTTGGCCTACAAATCAGGAATCACGGGCTCATAACGCTCTGGGGTATACCAGACAAGTTCACCGGCAGGGGGCTCCGGTGGATTTAACTGGTGGGCCGGAAAACTAGTACGAGCCCCAGAGCTGCTCGTACTAGGGTGGGCCACAGGGTCCCTAGCATGGCGGTCCCCTTGCTCCGCCTGGCAGCGTCTACGCCGCCTTGGGGCTCATCATCATTGCTAGATGATGAGGAGGACGCGGATGACAAAAGGAAAGTGGGGTCATCCTCGTCCTCACTGGGACTCTCGGACTCGGAGGCAAGCTGGGCGTATGCCTCCTCGGCCGAGAACATCCGGCGGGCCATAGGGGAGTGTGTGTGTGCGTGTGTGTACGCGTGCATGGAAAACTTTATTTGGTGTGCATGGGGGCACGGGTGTTTGCGAACTCACCTTAAACCTAACAAACAAAATAGAAAAAGACTAACAAAAAAAAGGGCAAAAAATTTGAAAAAAAAAATAAAAAAATCGCTGATCAACCGTCCGAAGTTGATCAGCAGTGGGGTGTGTGATGCACTAACAGTGGCTGGACGCTAAGAGTGTCGGCCACAGTCAGCGTACGCACAAAAAAAGAAAACTGCTTGCGCCCCCCAAAAAAGTTGTGCGTGGGGTGGGGGGGCCGGGATGAAAGCTGCAGCACCCCTGGGGGGTCTAGGGTCACACAGCTGTTCTGTGGATTTAGGGTGATGCAATCAAAAATTGTTTTATTTATTTTTTCTCACTAACTTGCCCTAAAATATCCCTGCCTAATCTAACCTGTCCCTAGCCTTTCCCTAATTACCTGGGTGCTGGGGCACAGATGGGGGTGCTGGGGCACAGATGAAGGGGCTGGCTGGAGATCCGTGCAGCGATCCACTTGCAGCGCTCCTCTCTCGTCGGCTCCCCGGACACAAAAGGAGAAGGAGAGGAGTGCTGCTGTAATTTGAACCTCCCGCCCCTGCAGCCGACCAATGAGAGCGATCCTGAGAGGTGATGTCACCATCACCTCTCAGGATCGCAGGATGGTGATTGGTGGTGTATTATCACACCACCGATCACCATCCTGTTCCGGGTTATCGGGTCCCCAGAGACCCAAATTACCCGGAAACGCAGCAAACCGCAGGTCTGAATTAACCTGCGGTTTGCTGCAATCGCCGACATGGGGGGGTCACAGGACCGCCCGGCGCATTTAGCCAAGGTGCCTGCTCAATGATTTGAGCAGGCACCGGGTTCCGATCACCGCCCAGAGTAGGGGTTTTTTATCGCCAGAAATGGGTTAACCACCTGCCATCTGGGCCATTTGCCCCCTTCCTGACCAGGCCAAATTTAGCAAAACTGACATATCTCACTTTATGTGGTAATAACTTTGGAACACCTTTATTTATCCAAGTCATTCAGAGATTGTTTTCTCGTGACACATTGTACTTCATGATAGTCATAAATTTTAGTCAAAATATTTCACCTTTATTTATGAAAAAATCCCAAATTTACCCAAAAATTTGAAAAATTCGCAATTTTCTAAATTTCAATTTCTCTGCTTTTAAAACAGAAAGTGATACCTCATAAAATATTTATTATTTAACATTCCCCATATGTCTACTTTATGTTGGCATCATTTTGGAAATGTCATTTTATTTTTTTAGGACGTTAGAAGGCTTAGAAGTTTAGAAGCAATTCTTCAAATTTTTAAGAAAATTGCCAAAACCCACTTTTTAAGGACCAGTTCAGGTCTGAAGTCACTTTGTGGGGCCTACACAGTGGATACCCCCATAAATGACACCATTGTAGAAACTACACCCCTCAAGGTATTCAAAACCGATTTTACAAACTTTGTTAACCCTTTAGGCGTTCCACAAGAATTAAAGGAAAATGGAGATCAAATTTTAAAATTTCACTTTTTTGGCAGATTTTCCATTTTAATAAATTTTTTTCTTTAACAAATCGATGGTTAACAGCCAAACAAAACTCAATATTTATTATCCAGAAAAACCCCACATGTGGTCATAAACTGCTGTATGGGCACACGGCAGGGCGCAGAAGAAAAGGATCTCCACATGGTTTTTAGATGCCATGTCCCATTTGAAGCCCCCTGATGCACCCTTACAGTAGAAACTCCCAAGAAGTGACCCCATTTTGGAAACTAGGGGATAAGGTGCCAGGTTTATTAGTACTATTTTTGGGTACATATGATTTTTTGATCATTCATTATAACACTTTATGGGGCAAGGTGACCAAAAAATTGGTTGTTTTAGCACAGTTTCTATTTATTTATTTTTACAGCGTTCACCTGAGGGGTTCAGTCAAGTGACATTTTTATAGAGCAGATTGTTACGGACGTGGCGATACCTAATATGTATACTTTTTCTCATTTATTAAAGTTTTACACAATAATAGCATTTTTGAAACAAAAAAATTATGTTTTAATGTGTCCATGTTCTGAGAGCTATAGTTTTTTTTATTTTTTGAGAGATTTTCTTATGTAGGGGCTCATTTTTTGCGGGATGTGGTGACGGTTTTATTGGTACTATTTTGTGGGACATACGCGTTTTTGATCACTTGGTGTTGCACCTTTTGTGATGCAAGGTGACAAAAATTGCTTGTTTTGACACAGTTTTTTTTGGGTTTTTTTCACGGTGTTCACCCGAGGGGTTAGGTAATGTGATATTTTTATACAGCTGGTTTTTACGGACGCGGCAATACCTAATATGTATACTTTTTTTCTTTGTTTCACTTTAACACAATAATAGCATTTTTGAAACCAAAAAAATTATGTTTTAGTGTCTCCATGTTCTAAGAGCTATAGTTTTTTTATTTTTTGAGAGATTTTCTTATGTAGGGGCTCATTTTTTGCGGGATGTGGTGACGGTTTTATTGGTACTATTTTGTGGGACATACGCGTTTTTGATCACTTGGTGTTGCACCTTTTGTGATGCAAGGTGACAAAAATTGCTTGTTTTGACACAGTTTATTTTTTTTTTTTACGGTGTTCACCCGAGGGGTTAGGTCATGTGATATTTTTATAGAGCTGGTTTTTACGGACGCGGCAATACCTAATATGTATACTTTTTTTTATTTTTTCTATTTTTAACTTTTTTTTTTCATTCCTTACTTGGGGACTTTTTTTTTTTACATGTGAAACTTTTTTTTATTTTTTTATTTTTTTATTTTCAACCTTTTAATTTAATTTTTTTTATTTTACACTTTTCGTCCCCCATAAGGTCATACAAGACCTCTGGGGGACATTTACTTTACTTTTATTTATTTTTTTCACTGTTGATTTCTCCTGTAACTGGGGCTGACATAGTAGCCCCAGTTACAGGACAGATGCACCCCTAGAGAGGCTGTACAGCAGCAATCCAGCGCTGTACAGCCTCAGAGCAGGGCTGATCGAGGTCTCTGAGAGACCTCACACAGCTCCTGCACTCTCCGGTCACGGCGGTCACATGACCGCCGGGCCGGAACAGGAAGCGCACAGCGCTTCCTTCTCTGCATACACAGCGCTCGGTGAGCGCTGTGTCTGCAGCGATCCGGAAGGCAGGGACACCTGGGCACTGTCCCTGCCTTGTCTTAGGGTTGCCCTGCTGTCACTGACAGCGGGCAACCCGATCAGCAGCTGCACGATTAGCGTGCAGCTGCTATTTCTGAAAGGACGTTTTAAAACGTGCTTTCAGAAATAGACGTCCACCCATAGGACGTTTATATCCTATGGGCGGACGTAAAGCGGTTAATGTCGTCCACCAATGGAACTGATTATTTTTAAAAATTTTGGTCACTGTCACCTATGCAGATCAGGGGTTTATGTCAACCCAAGAATGTAACAGAAAAATTTGTGAAATTTATTAACCTGTCTGCTAGGTAGAGCAAGGGTCTATCACAGCCAAAAATTGTTTAATGTCACCGGAAAATGTAAAAGAAAAATTAGTGAAATTTATTAAGCTGTCAATTAGGTAGAGCAGGGGTATATCACAGCCAAAAATTGGTTAATTTCACCTGAAATGTAACAGACAAATTTGTGATTTTTTTTTTTACCTGTCTACTAGGTATAGCAGTGGTACTGTATATCACACCCAAAAATTGGTGAATTTAAACCAAAAATGTAACAGAAAAATTTGTGAATATTTTTAACCTGTCTACTACGTAGAGCAGTGGTATATCACAGCCAAAAATGGGTGAATTTCACCCAAAAATGTAACAGACAAATTTGTGAATTTTTTTAACTTGTTTTCTAGGTAGAGCAGTGGTATATCACAGCCAAAAATTGGTGAATTTGACACGAAAATGTAACAGACAAATTAGTGTTTTTTTTTTAAATCTGTCTACTAGGCAGAGCAGTGGTATATCACAGCCAAAAATTTGTGAATTTAACCCGAAAATGCAACAGACAAATTTGTGAATTTTTTAACCTGTTTTCTAGGTAGAACAGTGGTATATCACAGCCAAAAATTTGTGAATTTCACCTGAAAATGTAACAGACAAATTAGTGAATTTTTTTAACCTGTCTACTAGGTAGAGCAGTGGTATATCACAGCCCAGAATTGGTGAATTTCACCCGAAAATGTAACAGACAAATTAGTGAATTTTTTTAACCTGTCTACTAGGTAGAGCAGTGGTATATCACACCCAAAAATGAGTGAATTTCACCTGAAAAATGTAACAGACAAATTTGTGAATTTCACCTGAAAATGTAACAGACAAATTAGTGAATTTTTTTAACCTGTCTACTAGGTATAGCATTGGTATATCACAGCAAAAAATTGGTAAATGTCACCCGAAAATGTAACAGACAAATTAGTGAAATGACATAAATTAAAATACGTACAAAAAAAATAATAATTTTGATTTATGAGGTGGAGGTCCATATGGAGTAGGAGTTTGAGGAGGCTGTGGACGTAGTGGTGTAGGTGGAAGCAACGGTGGAGGAGGACGAGATAGCCAACACTGGTTTTTGGTTTAAATATTATTATTTTTTTATTAGGGTACACTCCAAAAGAGTGTGAAATATCCAAAATACAAGAATGAGCAATTGCTCTGTAGTATAACAATGGCTGGGTAAGGCCGGGATACATGTCTATTCTGCACAAGGTATGGACAAGTCCTGTGGGATCCATGCCTGGTTCATTTTAATGAACGTGAGCTTGTCCACATTGGCTGTGGACAGGCAGCTGCGCTTGTCTGTGATAATGCCCCCTGCCATGCTAAACACACGTTCAGATAATACACTGGCTGCAGGGCAGGCCAGCACCTCCAAGGCATAAAGGGCAAGCTCAGGCCATGTGCCCAATTTGGAGACCCAGAAGTTAAAGGGGGCAGACCCGTCATTCAATACGTGTAGGCGTGTGCACACATACTGCTCCACCATGTTGTTGAAATGCTGCCTCCTGCTAAGACGTTCCATATCAGCTGGTGGTGCTGGTTGTTGTGGCGTGCTGACAAAGCTTTTCCACATTTCGGCCATGCTAACCCTGCCTTCTGAGGTGCTGGCGGTGCCCCAGCTGCGTTGGCGACCTCTTCCTCTGCCTTTGCCTTGTGCTTCCACTGTGCCCCTGCTGACAGGTGGGAATGCCACCAGCAGCACGTCTAACAGCGTGCGCTTGTACTCGCGCATCTTACGATCACGCTCCAGTGATGCAAATAAGGACGGTACATTGTCGTTGTAACGGGGATCCAGCAGCGTGGCCACCCAGTAATCAGCACAAGTTAGAATGTGGGCAACTCGGCGGTCGTTGCGGAGACACTGCAGCATGTAATCGCTCAAGTGTGCTAGGCTGCCCAGAGGCAATGAAAAGCTGTCATCTGTGGGAGGTGTATTGTCTGTGTCCTCTGTATACCCCCAGCCACGCACCAGTGATGGCCATGAGCTGGTCTGGGTGCCACTCTACTGTAAACAAGGTTCCTCCTCCTCCATCTCCTCCTCCTCATACTCCACCTCGTCATCCTCCAGAACTGTGCCTTGGCTGGACAATTGTGTACCTGGCGTTTGTGGGTGCAGGAGCCCACCCTCGGAGCCACTTGTGAATGACTGGCCAGAAATCCTATGAAATTATCCCTCTTCCTCCTCCTCCTCCTCCTCCTCCTGTGCCACATCCTCTTCCATCATCGCCAGCAGCATTTTTTTAAGGAGGCATAGAAGTGGGATAGTAGAGAGAACGGCATTATCGGCACTGGCCATGTTGGTGGCGTACTCGAAACAGCGCAACAAGGAACACAGGTCTTGCATGGAGGCCCAGTCATTGGTGGTAAAGTGGTGCTGTTCCGCAGAGCGACTCACCCGTGCGTGCTGCAGCTGAAACTCCACTATCACCTGCTGCTGCTCGCACAGTCCTACCAGCATGTGCAAGGTGGATTTCCACCTTGTGGGCACGTCGCATATGAGACGGTGAGCGGGAATGCCGAAGTTAAGCTGCAGCGCTGACAGGCAAGTAGCAGCAGGGTGAGAATGCCAAACGAGCACAGACAGCCCGCACTTTATGCAGCAGCTCTGACATATCGGGGTAATTTTTAAGGAATCTCTGCACCACCAAATTCAGCACATGCTCCAGGCAAGGGATGTGCGTCAAACCGGCTAGTCCCAGAGCTGCTACGAGATTTCGTCCATTATGACACACCACCAGGCCGTGCTTGAGGCTCACTGGCACCAACCAATCATCGGTCTGTTGTTCAAGGTCCGTCCACAGCTCCTGCGTGGTGTGGGGTTTGTCCCCCAAACAGATACGTTTTAAAACTGCCTGCTGTCGTTTACCCCTGGCTGTGCTGAAGATGGTGGTGAAGGTGTTACGCTGACCGGATGAGGAGCCGGTTGAGGATGAGGAAGCGGAGTAGGAGGAGGAAGCAACTGGTGGCAAACTGAAGTGCCCTGCAATCCTCGGTGGTATGCACCTCAGGCCCAGCCGACACTGCATTTACCCAGTGTGCTGTTATGGAGATATAACGGCTCTGACCGTGCTTACTGGTCCACATATCCATAGTGAAGTGCACCTTGCCACAGATGGCGTTGCGCAGTGCACACCTTATTTTGTTCCCCACTTGGTTGTGCAGCAAATGGATGGCAAGCCTGGAAAAGTAGTGGCGGCTGGGAATGACGTACTGTGGGACAGCCACCGCCATAAGGCTTTTAAAACTCTCCGTCTCCACCAGGCGGAATCACAGCACTTCAATGGCCAATAATTTTGAAATGCTGGCATTCAGGGCCAGGAATTGCAGGTGGGTAGGGGGGTACTTCCTCTTCCGCTCCAGTGTTTGGGAGATGGATTGCTGCACCCTTCCGTGGGACATTGTGGAAATGCTTTTGTGACACAGGTGGTGGTGTTGCTGGAAGATCCTCTGTTTGTGGGGTGGCAGGTGGCACTGTTACTCCAGAGATGGATGAAAAGGCCGAGACTGCAGCAGAAGAGGAAGCAGGAGGAGCCAGAGACCTTTCTTGGTTTTTGAGGTGTCTACTCCACTGCAGCTCGTGCTTTGCACCCTATTCTTCTGTGCTGGTGGCTCTGTGCAAGCACCGCCTCTTCCTCCGAACTACACAGGTCACTCGCATGACCTTGATTCCATGTGGGGTCGAGGACCTCATTGTCCTCCACATCATCTTCCACCCAGTCTTCACCCCTGCCCTCCTTGTCAGTCTGCACCCTTTTCGAAAGCCCCAGCAGTTGGCACCTGTGTTTCGTCATCATCCGAGACGTGATGCGATGGTCCTCCTATGTACTCATCTTAAAACATAAGTGGTTGGGCATTGGTGCACTCAATCTCTTCCACTTCTGGGGCAGGGCTAAGTGGATGTACCTTGGAAACCCTTCTAACAGAGTCATCAAAAAGCAGAAGAGACTGCTGCATGACTTGGGACTCAGACTGCTTGACTGATTTGCAAGCGGGTGAGGTGAAAGACTGATGGACATCGGTTGCAGGTGCCAACTCTGATCTTTCAGCAGGAGACTGGGTGGGAGACAATGTGAAGGAACTGGAGGCACTGTGAGCAACCCAATCTACTATCGCCTGTACTTGTTCAGGCCTCACCATTCGTAGAGCCGCATTTGGCCCGACCAAATACCGCTGCAGGTTCTGTCGCCTACTCGCACCTGAGGAAGGGTTTTCACTTGTGCGTGTAGCTGGCACAGATCGACCACGTCCTCTCCCTGCAACAGGAGCTCCACCAGCAGCAACACGACCTGGGCCACGTTCCTTATTGGAGGCTCTCCTCATATTTCTCAAATTTAGGATCTTGCCCTAAATGGGTATTTTATTAATAGCAGAATAGAACGACAGTATGTAAAGAGTGTATCTCACACGTTCAAATGCAGACTAGGGTGCAATTAAAGATTTTTGTCCAAAATGGGTGTTTTATTAATAGCAGAATAGAACCACAGTATCTAAAGTGTGTATCTCACACATACAGATCCAGACTAGGCCGTAATTAAAGATTTTTGCACAAAATTTGTGTTTTTCTAATAGTAGAATAGAACCAAAGTATCTAAAGTGTGTATCTCACACGTACAGATCTAGACTAGGCCGCAATCAAAGATTTTTGGCCAAAATGGGTGTTTTATTAATAGCAGAATAGAACCACAGTATCTAAAGGGTGTATCTCACAATGACATATGCAGCAAAGGCTGCAAAACAATTTTTTTTGTCCAAAATGGGTGTTTTTTTTATAACAGAATATGACAGCAGTATATAACGCTTGAATTTCACACGTGCAGATGCAGCAAGGGCTGTAAAATTGTGTATTTTGCACAAAGAGGGTGTTTTTTAAAACCCAGAAAATTATAGCTGTATTTCTAGCTTAAATTGCACACTGACTAATGCGGCAGAGGCCCACAATGAAGGTTTTGCAAAAAATGGGTGTTTTTTCAAAGCCAGAAAATTATTGAAGTTTTTAAAACTTGTTTTTAACAATTACAGATGCAACAAGGGCTGCAATATTAAGTATTTTGCAAAAAAAGTTATTTTTTTTTTTACTAACAGAATATAAATGCTGTACACTCACCTAAAGAATTATTAGGAACACCATACTAATACGGTGTTGGACCCCCTTTTGCCTTCAGAACTGCCTTAATTCTACGTGTCATTGATTCAACAAGGTGCTGATAACATTCTTTAGAAATGTTGGCCCATATTGATAGGATAGCATCTTGCAGTTGATGGAGATTTGAGGGATGCACATCCAGGGCACGAAGCTCCCGTTCCACCACATCCCAAAGATGCTCTATTGGGTTGAGATCTGGTGACTGTGGGGGCCATTTTAGTACAGTGAACTCATTGTCATGTTCAAGAAGCCAATTTGAAATGATTCGAGCTTTGTGACATGGAAGTAGCCATCAGATGATGGATACATGTTCTCATTCTGTTTACGCCAAATTCGGACTCTACCATTTGAATGTCTCAACAGAAATCGAGACTCATCAGACCAGGCAACATTTTTCCAGTCTTCAACAGTCCAATTTTGGTGAGCTCGTGCAAATTGTAGCCTCTTTTTCCTATTTGTCGTGGGGATGAGTGGTACCCGGTGGGGTCTTCTGCTGTTGTAGCCCATCCACCTCAAGGTTGTGCGTGTTGTGGCTTCACAAATGCTTTGCTGCATATCTCGGTTGTAACGAGTGGTTATTTCAGTCAACGTTGCTCTTCTATCAGCTTGAATCAGTCGGCTTATTCTCCTCTGACCTCTAGCATTCACAAGGCATTTTTGCCCACAGGACTGCCGCATACTGGATGTTTTTCCCTTTTCACACCATTCTTTGTAAACTCTAGAAATGGTTGTGCGTGAAAATCCCAGTAACTGAGCAGATTGTGAAATACTCAGACCGGCCCGTCTGGCACCAACAACCATGCCACGCTCAAAATTGCTTAAATCACCTTTCTTTCCCATTCTGACATTCAGTTTGGAGTTCAGGAGATTGTCTTGACCAGGACCACACCCCTAAATGCATTGAAGCAACTGCCATGTGATTGGTTGACTAGATAATTGCATTAAAGAGAAATAGAACAGGTGTTCCTAATAATTCTTTAGGTGAGTGTATATAACGATTGAATTTAGCACGTGCAGATGCAGCAAGGGCTGTAAAAGTGTGTATTTTGCCCAAAAAGGGTGTTTTATTAATAGCAGAATAGAACCACATTATCTAAAGTACAAATCCAGACTATGCCGTAATTAAAGAGTTTTGCACAAAATTTGTGTTTTTCTAATAGCAGAATAGAACGACAGTATGTAAAGGGTGTATCTCACACGTACAGATCCAGACTAGGCCGCAATTTAAGTTTTTTGCCCAAAATTGTTGTTTTTCAAATAACAGAATAGAACCACAGTATCTTAAGTGTGTATCTCACACGTACAGATCCAGACTAGGCCGCAATTTACGATTTTTGCCCAAAATGGCTGTTTTTCAAATAACAGAATAGAACCAAAGTATCTAAAGTGTGTATCTCACACGTACAGATGCAAACTAGGCCGCAATTAAAGATTTTTGCCCAAAATGGGTGTTTTATTAACAGCAGAATAGAACCACAGTATCTAAAAGGTGTATCTCACAATGACATATGCAGCAAACGCTGCAAAAACTAAGTTTCTTGTCCAAAATGTTTTTTTAATAACAGAATATGACAGCAGTATATAACGCTTGAATTTCACACGTGCAGATGCAGCAAGGGATGTAAAATTGTGTATTTTGCCAAAAAATTGTGTTTTTAAAAACCCAGAAAATCATAGCTGTATTTATAGCTTAAATTGCACACTGACTAATGAGGCAGAGGCCCAAAATGAAGGTTATTGCCAAAAATGGGTGTTTTTTCAAAGCCAGAAAATTATTGAAATTTTTAAAACTTGTTTTTAACAATCACAGATGCAGCAACGGCTACATTATTAAGTATTTTGCAAAAAAAAGGGTGTTTTTTTTACTATCAGAATATGACAGCTGTATATAACGCTTGAATTTCACACGTGCAGATGCAGCAAGGGCTGTAAAATTGTGTATTTTGCCAAAAAACTGTGTTTTTAAAAACCCAGACAATTATAGATGTATTTCTAGCTTAAATTGCACACTGACTAATCCTGCAAAGGCACCAGATGTTTGATATTCCCAAAAATTGGTGTTTTTTCAAAGACAGAAAATTATTAAAGTTTTTAAAACTTGTTTTTAACAATCACAGATGCAGCAAGGGCTGCAATATTAAGTATTTTGCCCAAAATGGGTGTTTTTTTAAATAACATAATATGACAACAGTATATAACGGTTGAATTTAACACATACAGATGTAGCAATGGCCCCAAAAAATAACCTGCTAAATTGGCTGGTTGTGACTTAGGAAACTATCACGTCTGATATGGCAGGTGACAGACGTGCAGCGCAGAGGGGAGGGAAGGAGAGTACCCTTTTACTAGGTGGAGGAGGTGGAGGTGCGGTGACTAGGGTTGAGCGAACCCGAACTTTAAAGTTCGGGTTCGTACCGAACTTTAGGATTTTTGGACCCTGAACCCGAACATTTCAGTAAATGTTTGGGTTCGGGTTCGGTGTTTGGCGATTTATTGGCGCTTTTTGAAACTCTGTGCCCTTAGAAGCCATCACAGCCATGCCTATTAGGCCTCCTGCACACGAACGTATTTTTTTGCGGTCCGCAAAAACGGGTCCCGTTTTTCCGTGATCCGTGACCGTTTTTTCGTCCGTGGGTCTTCCTTGATTTTTGGAGGATCCACAGACATGAAAAAAAAGTCGTTTTGGTGTCCGCCTGGCCGTGCGGAGCCAAACGGATCCGTCCTGAATTACAATGCAAGTCAATGGGGACGGATCCGTTTGACGTTGACACAATATGGTGCCATTTCAAACAGATCCGTCCCTATTGACTTTCAATGTAAAGTCTGGAGTCCCTTTTATACCATCAGATCGGAGTTTTCTCCAATCCGATGGTATATTTTAACTTGAAGCGTCCCCATCACCATGGGAACGCCCCTATGTTAGAATATACTGTCGGATATGAGTTAGATCGTGAAACCTCATTTCCGACAGTATATTCTAACACAGAGACGTTCCCATGGTGATGGGGACGCTTCTAGTTAGAATATACTACAAACTGTGTACATGATTGCCCCCTGCTGCCTAGCAGCATCCGATCTCTTACAGGGGGCCGTGATCAGCACAATTAACCCCTCAAGTGCCGCACCTGAAGGGGTTAATTGTACTATCATATCCCCCTGTAAGAGATCAGGGCTGTCAGGCAGACCCCCCCCCCTCCCCAGTTTGGATATCATTGGTGGCCAGTGCGCCCCCCCCCCCCCTTCCTCCCTCTATTGTAATAATTTGTTGGTGGCACAGTGTGCGCCCCCCCCCCTTCCTCCCTCTATTGTAATAAATCGTTGGTGGCACAGTGTGCGCCCCCCCGCCCCCCCCTTCCTCTTTCTATTGTAATAAATCTTTGGTGGCACAGTGTGCGCCCCCCCGCCCCCCCCCTTCCTCCCTCTATTGTAATAAATCGTTGGTGGCACAGTGTGCGCCCCCCATCGGCCCCCCCCCTCCCTCTATAGCATTAACAACATTGGTGGCCAGTGTGCGGCCTCCCATCTTCCCCCCCCCCGATCATTGGTGGCAGCGGGTTACTAGCAATAGTACAATAGTAAAAGATTCATACTTACCTGGGAGCTGCGATGTTCGTGTCCGGCCGGGAGCTCCTCCTACTGGTAAGTGACAGTTCATTTAGCAATGCGCCGCACAGACCTGAGGCTGTCACTTACCAGTAGGTGGAGCTCCCGGCCGGACACGAACATCGCAGCAGCCGGTAAGTATGAATCTTCTACTATTGTACTATTGCTATGTAACCATGGCAACCAGGACTGTAGTAGCGTCCTGGTTGCCATGGTTACCGATCGGGGCCCCAGCGATTAAACTGGGACTCCGATCGGAACTCCGCTGCCACCAATGATGATGGGGGGGGGGGGATGGGAGGCCGCACACTGGCCACCAATGTTGTTAATGCTATAGAGGGAGGGGGGCCGATGGGGGGCGCACACTGTGCCACCAACGAATTATTACAATAGAGGGAGGGAGGGGGGGGCGCACACTGTGCCACCAACGAATAATTACAATAGAGGGGGGGGGGGCCGCACTGGCCATCAATGATATTCAAACTGGGGAGGGGGGGGGGGTCTGCCCCCTGCTGCCTGGCAGCCCTGATCTCCTACAGGGGGATATGATAGTACAATTAACCCTTTCAGGTGCCGCACCTGAAGGGGTTAATTGTGCTGATCACGGCCCCCTGTAAGAGATCGGGTGCTGCCAGGGGGCAGTCTTGTACACAGTTTGTAGTGTATTCTAACTAGAAGCGTCCCCATCACCATGGGAACGCTTCTGTGTTAGAATATACTGTCGGTTCTGAGTTTTCACGAAGTGAAAACTCAGCTTTGAAAAAGCTTTATGCAGACGGATCTTCGGATCCGTCTGTATAAAAACTAACCTACGGCCACGGATCACGGACACGGATGCCAATCTTGTGTGCATCCGTGTTCTTTCACGGACCCATTGACTTGAATGGGTCCGTGAACCGTTGGCCGTGAAAAAAATAGGACAGGTCATATTTTTTTCACGGCCATGAAACACGGATCACGGATGCGGCTGCAAAACGGTGCATTTTCCGTTTTTTCCACGGACCCATTGAAAGTCAATGGGTCCGCGAAAAAAAACGGAAAACGGCACAACAGCCACGGGTGCACACAACGGTCGTGTGCAGGAGGCCTTAATGGCATGGTTGTAATTGGCCAGTGCAGCATTTAACCCAGCCTCTATATAAGCTGGAGTGACGTAGCACTGCACTTCACTCTGCTCAGCTTAGTGTAGGGATAGGATGCTGCTGCTGTGAGGCAGAGACTAGGAAATAAACTTTAATCAGAACTGCAATTAAACTCAGCGATCTGCATAGATTTTGTTGTGTGGGTGCAGTGCACAATCTTTTTACCCTGCCCTGAGCCCAGTGACAGAGAAAAATACATTTTATCCGTCTGTTAGTTAGGTGGTGGCAGCGGCCATTTTATGCAAGCTCAGTGCACCAGCACTGCATATGTGTTTTTGGGACATTGAAATCCAAGCTTGAAATACTGCAATAATAATCTGGCAATAATTTTGGCAATATCCTACATATAGTGCCTTTGCAAAAATCTTTAATTGTGGCCTGGTCTGGATCTGTACGTGTGAGATACACACTTTAGATACTGTGGTTCTATTGTGCTATTAATAAAACACCCATTTTGGGCAAAAATCTTTATTAGCAGCCTAGTCTGCATCTGTACGTGTGAGATACAGCCTTTACATACTGTCATTCTATTCTGCTATTAATAAAATAACCATTTAGGGCAAGATCCTAAATTTGAGAAATATGAGGAGAGCTTTAAATAACGGACGTGGCCCAGGTCATGGTGCTGCTGGTGGAGCTCCTGTTGCAGGGAGAGGACATGGTCGATCTCTGCCAGCTACATGCACAAGTGAAACCCCTTCCTCAGGTGCGAGTAGGCGACAGAACCTGCAGCGGTATTTGGTCGGGCCTAATACGGCTCTACGAATGGTGAGGCCAGAACAAGTACAGGCGATAGTAGATTGGGTTGCTGACAGTGCCGCCAGTTCCATTAAATTGTTTCCCACCCAGTCTCCTGCTGAAAGATCAGAGTTGGCACCTGCAGCCGATGTCCATCAGTATTTCTCCTCACCCCCTTGCAAATCAGCCAAGCAGCCTGAGCCCCAAATCATGCAGCAGTCTCTTCTGCTTTTTGATGACTCCTGCCAGCAGGGTTTCCCAGGGCCATCCACCTATCCCTGCCCCAGAAGTGAAAGAGATTGAGTGCTTCGATGCCCAACCACTTATGTTTTAAGATGAGTACATGGGAGGACCATCGCAGCACGTCTCGGATGATGACGAAACACAGGTGCCAACTGCTGGGGCTTTCGAAAGTGTGCAGACCGACAAGGAGGGCAGGGTTGAAGACTGGGTGGAAGATGATGTGGAGGACGATGAGGTCCTCGACTTCACATGGAATCAAGGTCATGCGAGTGACCTGTGTAGTTCGGAGGAAGAGGCGGTGGTCGCACAGAGCCACCAGCACAGCAGAACAGGGAGCAGGGTGCTAAATCGGGGCGGCCGTCCCCTAGACAGTACGCCTGCTACTGCCCACCGCAGAAAGGGACCAAGCACACCAAAGCCAGCTCCAAGGAGTTCCCTGGCGTGGCAGTTCTTCAGACAATGTGCTGACGACACTACACGAGTGGTTTGCACGCTGTGCAATCAGAGCCTGATGCAAGGCATAAACGTTCTCAACCTGAGCACAACCTGCATGACCAGGCATCTAAATGCAAAGCACGAGCTGCAGTGGAGTAGTAACCTCAAAAACCAAGAAAGGTCTCTGGTTCCTCCTGCTTCCTCTTCTGCTGCAGTCTCGGCCTCTTCATCTATCTCTGGAGTGACAGTGCCACCTGCCACCCTGCAAACAGAGGATCTGCCAGCAACACCACCATCTGGGTCGCAAAGCATCTCCACGATGTCCCACGGAAGCGTTCAGCTCTCCATCTCCCAAACGCTGGAGCGGAAGAGGAAGTACCCCCCATACCCACCATTCCGTCTGGTGGAGACGGAGAGTTTTAAAAGCCTTATGGCGATGGCTGTCCCACAGTACGTCGTGCCCAGCCGCCACTACTTTTCCAGGCATTCCATCCCTTCCCTGCACAACTAAGTGGGGGACAAAATCAGGTGTGGACTGCGCAACGCCATCTGTGGCAAGGTGGACCTCACTATTTATACGTGGACCAGTAAGCACGGTCAGGGACGTTATATCTCCATAACAGCACACTGGGTAAATGCAGTGGCGGCTGGGCCTGAGGCGGATAGCAGTTTGACGCATATCCTTCCACCACCGACGATTGCAGGGCGCTTCAGTTTGCCTCCTGTTGCTTCCTCCTCCTACCCCCTTTCCTCATCCTCTACCGGCTCCTCATCCGGTCAGCGTAACACCTTTACCACCAACTTCAGCACAGCCAGGGGTAAACGACAGCAGGCAGTTTTAAAACTTTTCTGTTTGGGGGACAAACCACACATCGCACAGGAGCTGTGGATGGGCTTTTAACAACAGACTGATGAGTGGTTGGTGCCAGTGAGCCTCAAGCCCGGCTTGGTGGTGTGAAATAATGGGCAAAATCTCGTAGCTCTAGGACTAGCCGGTTTGACGCACATCCCTTGCCTGGTGCATGTGCTTTATTTGTTGGTGCAGAGATTCCTTAAAAATTACCCCGATTTGTCAGAGCTGCTGCATAAAGTGCGGGCTGTCTGTGCGCGCTTTCAGCGTTCTTACCCTGCTGCTGCTCGCCTGTCAGCGCTGCAGCATAACTTCGGCCTGCCCGCTCACCGCCTCATATGCGACGTGTCCACAAGGTGAAACTCCACTTGCACATGCTGGCCAGACTGTGGGAGCAGCAGCAGGCGATAGTGGAGTTTCAGCTGCAGCACGCACGGGTGAGTCGATCTGTGGAGCAGCAACACTTCACCACCAATGACTGGGCCTCCATGCGAGACCTATGTTCCTTGTTGCGCTGTTTCGAGTACTCCACCAACATGGCCAGTGCCGATAACGCCGTTCTCAGCGTTACTATCCCACTTTTATGCCTCCTTGAAAAAACGCTGCTGGCGATGATGGAAGAGGATGTGGCACAGGAGGAGGAGGAGGAAGAGGGATCATTTCATAGGGTTTCCAGCCAGTCATTCACAAGTGGCTCAGAGAGTGGGTTCCTGCACCCACAAACACCAGTTACACAATTGTCCAGCCAGGGCACAGTTCTGGAGGATGACGAGGTAGAGGATGAGGAGGAGGAATCATTTTCACAGCAGGGTGGCACCCAGACCAGCTCATAGCCATCCCTTTTGCGTGACTGGGGGCATACAGAAGACACAGACGATACACCTCCCACAGAGGACAGCTTTTAGTTGCCTCTGGGCAGCCTGGCACACATGAGCGATTACATGCTGCAGTGTATCCACAACGACTGCCGAGTTCCCCACATTCTAACTTGTGCTGATTACTGGGTGGCCACGCTACTCGATCCCCGTTACAAGGACAACGAACCGTCCTTAATTCCGTCACTGGAGCGTGATCGTAAGATGTGCGAGTAGAAGCGCATGCTGGAAGACGTGCTGCTGGTGGCATTCCCACCTGACAGCGGGGGCACATTGGAAAAACAAGGCGAAGGCAGAGGACGAGGAAGAGGTCGCCAATGCAGCTGGGGCACCGCCAGCACCTCAGAAGGCAGGGTTAGCATGGCCGAAATGTGGAAAAGCTTTGTCAGCACGCCACAACAACCAGCACCACCAGATGATATGGAACGTCTTAGCAGGAGGCAGCATTTCACCAACCTGGTGGAGCAGTATGTTTGCACACGCCTACACGAACTGACTGATGGGTCTGCCCCCTGCAACTTCTGGGTCTCCAAATTGGGCACATGGCCTGAGCTTGCCCTTTATGCCTTGGAGGTGCTGGCCTGCCCTGCAGCCAGTGTATTGTCTGAACGTGTGTTTAGCACGACTGGAGGGGGCATTATCACAGGTTATATTTCCCAATGTTTTGGGGTGTACCCTAATTTAAAAAAATAAAAATAAATTTAAAACCACAAAGCAGTGTAGGCTACGTCCTCCTCCTCCACCGCCGCTTCTACCTACACCGCCTCCTCAACCTCCTACTCCATATGGACCTCGTCCTCCTAGATCAAGCTTATTATTTTTTATTTTTACATTTTTTATGTTATTTAAAGTCATTTCCCTATCCACATTTGTTTGCAGAGCACATGCCATGCTCTTAACTACATTTTAGATGCCATTTGCAGCCCTTTTCATGACATTTTTACAGCCATTTTAGTGCTCAAAAGTTCGGGCCCCCATTGACTTCAATGGGGTTCGGGTTCGGGGTCAAGTTCGGGTCCCGAACTCAAACTTTTTTGTGACTTTCGGCCAAACCCGTCGAACCCGAACATCCAGGTGTCAGATCAACTCTACTGGTGACCCCTAACTCACCTAGCACTGGCATCTGGCTGCCCTGACGTCCCTAGACCGGCTGCTAACCTGTACGCCGGTCACATGCCTCATCCCTGGCTTACCCTGAAAAAAGCCCTAGGTAGTGAATAGGGAGGCCGGAGCACTAGTCCTCACCACTGACACCTAGGGTAACAACAGGGAAAGGACAAACACCACAAACAATGCCCAAATGGAGACAACAAACAGGAGACAACAATAGTATTGAACCGGATATCCAAAAGCTCCAGTTCCAATACCTCGTCCTCCTAGATCAAGCTTATTATTTTTTATTTTTACATTTTTTTATGTTATTTAAAGTCATTTCCCTATCCACATTTGTTTGCAGAGCACATGCCATGCTCTTAACCACATTTTAGATGCCATTTGCAGCCCTTTTCATGACATTTGAGCACTAAAATGGCTGTAAAAAAGTTCGGGCCCCCAATGACTTCAATGGGGTTCGGGTTCGGGGTCAAGTTCGGGTCCCGAACTCAAACTTTTTTGTGACTTTCGGCCAAACCCGTCGAACCCGAACATCCAGGTGTCAGATCAACTCTACTGGTGACCCCTAACTCACCTAGCACTGGCACCTGGCTGCCCTGACGTGACTAGACCGGCTGCTAACCTGTACGCCGGTCACGTGCCTCATCCCTGGCTTACCCTGAAAAAAGCCCAAGGTAGTGAATAGGGAGGCCGGAGCACTAGTCCTCATCACTGACACCTAGGGTAACAACAGGGAAAGGACAAACACCACAAACAATGCCCAAATGGAGACAACAAACAGGAGACAACAATAGTATTGAACCGGATATCCAAAAGCTCCAGTTCCAATACCTCCACAGCAACTCCAACTCCACCAGAGTTCAGAATAGAAGATCAGGAAATATGGTTCATATCTGGCAACAAGGGAAGCAGAAAGGGAGAATATATAGTAGCTGGGAGTGGCTGACAGAACAGCTGAAAGGAAAAGCTACAGATTCTTAAATGGGACAAAAAGGATCACAAACCTAAACAGGAAAACCTGGACTGGAAACCATTCCCACCACTAGGTCATGGAGCGATCTCTTGAAACTGAGTGAGTAGCCACCCGCTGCGACCTTCTGACCCCAGGCACAACAGAGTCAGCGATAGGTTGTGACACCCTCATGACAGAAACAATCTGAAAAAGCCTCCAGAATCAATAGAAAGCTATACGCCATTGCTTGCCTCTATTTTGTCTTGGTTTTAGCCCATTTCAGTTTGTTTAGGAAGCTGGAATGCACGGCTAGATTTTAACACCTTCCTGACATTGCAATTTTGCATTTTTAAGTTTTTTACTCCCTGCCTTACCAGAGCCATATTTTAAATGTTTTTTTTCCATTCACATAGTCTTATGAGGGCTTGTTTTTTTTGAAGAACTAGTTGTACTTTCTAATGACACCATTTAATATTGTATATGATATAGAGAAAGCTGGAAAAAATTCTGAATGTGATGGCATTGGGGAAAAAAAATTAAATTCTACCAGTTTTATGGGTTTTGTTTTTATGGTGACCTGTTCCCTTCATTGTCTGGGTCATTACCATTATGGAAATAACATCTTTTTATAGTTTGTTTTGTGTTTTAATACAGAATTTTTTTTTATTTTCACCCCCATATTCTGACCCCCATAAAATTTTTAGTTGAGTCTATAGAGCAGTGTGAGGGCTAATTATATATTATTTTTTTTTGGGGGGGGGACAATCTGCAATTTCTACTAATACTATATTGAGGTGTGTATGACTTTTTGATCACTTTGTATTCCCTTACGTCCCACCAGCAGCACAGATGGGGGTTAACTGCCCCCCGTGGACTGGTAGGACCGGCGGAATTTTAATGAGCCCAAAGAATAACCAATAGAAGAACTTCAGCTCCCTTAAAGGGAGGGGTTCGCCCCCCAGCCCAGCGTGTTTTTTTCTGTCCTTTGGACAGGTGGACAGGCGAAGCTCTCCCTCTCTGGGAGTTTGGAGACCATTATTCCAATGTTCCAGATTGGTCTCCTTTTTTTGTCCATTACATCTAGCGCTCTTTCTAACCTGCCCTTATTCTTTCATTCCCCCATTCAGTTGCTGAACTTAGCGATTTTTGGGGGCGATGTGTTCTCTACTTACTGAGTTTTCCCCTCCTGGATGCCTCGGCTCGCTCAGACTTCGGCGTGGCATGGGCGCCGCCATGACCGGAAGTGACGCGCTGCCTGCTGCGGAAGTCTGCGGCCAAGAGGAAACACCTGGCCTGTTATGATTGCAACACGCATCTTGACGAGAGTTGCCCCTATTCCAGGTGCGACAGCTGCCGTTCTGGCACCGCTACAGAACCGTCTATGCAGGATATGTACCAGTGGGCTAAGACGTACGTGGACGACTCCATCAAGGGTGTCGTACGCCTTCTAAATGAGAGGTTACCGGTTCCCTCTCAGACTCCAATGGAAGTTGTCGCCCCCACTGACAGACCTATGCCCCTTTCTGTGGGGTCATCTTCCTCGGATGAGGAGGAATCAACTTCATGTTTCTTTCCACCCAAAAAGACACAGAAGCTACTAAAGTCCATCAGGTCGGGGGACCATGATGTCGACATAGGGGAGTCTTCCGATCCCGCCTGCCGGACTCAGCGGGTCTTTAAGGCAGATGAGACCCTTCTTTCTGTGATGCGCACAGAATGGAAAAAGCCAGAAAAAGGCCCAGTCCTCACCCGGAAATTTAAGTTAATGTTTCCGATGGCTAAACCCTTAGTGGAATCATGGGGTTCCATACCTAAGGTGGACATGGCGATAGCCAAACTGTCCAGGCGCACTCTGGTTCCTGCAGACGATGGGTCTAGTCTGCAGGACCCTCTAGATAGGAGGGCAGAGTGCACCCTAAGAAGGGGTTACTCGGCGGCCGCAGCTTCGGCCTCAACCTCCATTGCGGCCACGTTGGTCACTTCTTTCCTTAGAGCCAGGCTGAACCAAATCCAAACGGATGTCGACCAGAGTGTCTCCCGAGACGTCATCCTGGCCGCTTTCAAATCCGTCAATCTGGCCATGGATTTCCTTTGCGACACGTCCCAGCTACAGCTGAAATTGGCAGCCAAAACAATGGCTCTGGTGTCAGCTGCTAGGAGACCTCTGTGGCTAAAGCCCTGGAATGCCGACAATGCTTACAAATATAACCTCTGTGGGCTTCCTTTCGAACCAAACCGCTTATTCGGTTCAGAATTAGACTCCATTATGGAGGGTCTCTCGGATAAAAAGGGAAAAAGTCTCCCCCAACAGCCCTTTCGGGGCAGGGGTAGACAAGCTCGCGGGGGCCGACCAGGACAGCAGGCTGGACGTAGAGACTGGGGGGGGCCATCTAGAAAGTTCTCTAGACGCTCCCGTAAACCCACCAGGGAGGCAAAGCCCTCCTGACTATGGGCCACTCAGAGGCTCTTGGATAAACCCTGCTACCCCTGTTGTTACACCTCTATATTTTCCCGTACCCCTCCCTCACCTCCCTGTAGGGGGGCGTCTTTCCTTTTTCAAACACGTATGGGCCCAGGAAGTCTCAGATCCCTGGGTCCAAAGCATAGTAGCTACGGGCTATTCCATAGACCTCGTTTCTCTCCCCCCAGAAAAATTCATCGCCACGCACAGTTTTTTTACCGGCCAGACAAAGGATCCTAGAGTCCTATATCCAGGACTACATTTCCAAGGGAGCCCTGGAGGAGGTACCGGCAGGGGAGAGGGGTCTAGGGATTTATTCTCCAGTATTCCTGGTACCCAAAAAGACAGGAGATCTCCGGATGATCATAGATTTGAGATTTCTCAATCGTTTCGTAAGGAGAACCATAAGGTCAGTCAGCCACCTCCTCAGTCCTGGGGACGTGATGGCTACTCTGGACCTCAAGGATGCTTACCTCCACATCCCGATCCATCCCTCCTCATGGAAATTTCTCAGGATCGCGGTCCAGATTTCAGGAGTGCGCAGGCACTATCAATTTGCCGCCCTCCCCTTCGGAATCTCATCTGCCCCCCTTATCTTCACCAAGGTGATAGTATCGATGGTAGCAGCTCTGAGACTCCAGGGACTGACCATTGTCCCTTACCTGGACGATTGGCTCCTTCTAGCCTCTTCAGTCCCTTTACTTTCCCATCATCTTCGTGTCGCAATTTCCTTTCTGCTCCGCTTAGGCTGGATTATCAACTGGCAGAAGTCGAACGTGAGCCCTTCCACTTCTATCCATTATCTAGGATTCGTAGTTGACTCTCTGGAGATGTCCCTCCAGTTGACGCCAGAAAGAGGAGCGCGGATTCAGGACCTGGCAAGGTTCCTTTACGTACCACGACGAGTCTCCATACGGACCCTCATGAAGATGTTGGGGCTCATGTCAGCGGCTGCGGATGCAGACCCTTGGGCTTTATGGCACCTCCGACCTCTTCAGTCGGAGGTCTTAAACAAATGGAACAGCAGCCCGGCGGGGCTAGATTCCCTGTGCTCCCTATCCAACCAAACCCGGAATTCCCTCAGATGGTGGTTCCATCTACCAGCAGGGAAGTCTATGACCCAACCAGTTTGGCTCATATTGACTACGGACGCGTCCCTTGTAGGCTGGGGGGCCCATTTAGACGGATCCCCAGTTCGGGGATCTTGGTCTCCTCAGGAGCGGCATCTTTCCTCAAATCTCCGCGAGATGCGTGCTATCCGGCTAGCCCTCCTTCACTTCGCCCCTCAGATTCGGGGCAAAGCTGTGAAAGTCCAGTCAGACAACATGACTGCCGTGCTTTACATAAACAAGCAGGGAGGCACAAGATCCTTACCCCTTCTTTCAGAAATTGGGGTAATTCTACGGTGGGCAGAGCTGAACCTATCCCATCTAACTGCCACTCATATTCGAGGCTCCCTCAACTTCATTGCGGATCGCCTAAGTCGCGGCTTACCGACCATGGAGTGATCACTGCACCCGGAGATCTTCAAGCAGCTAGTCCTCAAATAGGGTATGCCAGAAGTGGATCTTATGGCAACCAGGTTCAATGCCAAGGTACAGAGGTTCTGTTCCCTATACAGGGAGGACAACCCCCTGGCGATAGATGCTCTGACAATACCGTGGAGGTTCAGGCTGGCTTACATCTTCCCTCCCTTTTCCATGATTCCGAGGGTATTGATGAAAATCCGTCAGGATCAGGCCTCGGTAATAGCCATCATACCATTTTGGCACAGGAGGTCCTGGTTTACCCAGCTCATTCAGATGAGTCGGGGACAATATTGGAAACTCCCCCCGGAGCAGACCCTGGTGTCGTGGGACACGCATCTCTGCCCAGATCTGCACAGATTCAACCTGACAGCCTGGAGGTTGATCAGTCCCTTCCCAGAGTGGATGGGCTCTCTGAGTCGGTCCTGAGAACTTTGTCGCATTCTAGAGCAGAGTCTACCAAAAAGGCCTACTCCTGGATCATGAGGATCTTCACCTCATGGTGTAGTTCCAACCAGGTGGCGTCTGCAGATCCGCCCCTCTCTGCGATCTTACAATTCCTCCAGGATGGGTTGAAAAGAGGTCTCTCCCCTTCTACCCTGAAGGTCCAAGTTTTTGTCTCAACAGGCCATATTCTCGGGACCCGCTCATCAAACGCTTCCTTAAGGGAGCAGAAAGATTGAAGCCTACGATACTGAAACCAGTTCCCCAATGGGACTTATCAGTAGTTCTCAAGGGGTTAGCATCTCCCCCCTTTGAACCTTTGGAGGAGGCAAGCTTTAAATTTCTAACACTCAAGGTGGTCTTTCTTCTGGCTATTACCTCAGCCAAAAAAATTTCGGAGCTACAAGCTTTCTCCGCTTTACACCCATACATCATTTTCTTACAGGACAGAGTCCTTTTAAAATTTCTACCTTATTTTAGACCTAAGGTTCCAACTTTTCAAAATATCAATCAGGTAATTTCTCTACCTGTATTATTCTCCGCCTCCTCCTCTGATGTTCCAGTCCGACATCCACTGGACATATCGAGATGCCTCCAGATCTATGTGGATAGATCCAGAGAATTCAGGATAGATGAGAACCTCTTCATCCTGTTTGCCGGTAAGGCTAAAGGCCGCAAGGCGTCTAAAACTACTATTAGTCGCTGGATCAAGGAAGCCATTAGGGAAGCTTTCACCTCCCAATCCTTAGATCCTCCGGAGTTTGTGAGGGCCCATTCTACTAGGGCCGTAGCTACCTCTGTCGTGGAGAGAAGTCTTCTCCCCCTAGAGTTGATCTATAAGGCGGCTTCCTGGAGCTCTGAATCAACCTTCATCTCTCATTATAGAATAGATGCTAAGGTAGCAGAGTTTTCGGCTTTTGGGCAGACAGTTCTTACTTCTGCCGGGCATGAGGACCCTCCCTAGGGGATTCTTCTTGCTATCTCCCCATCTGTGCTGCTGGTGGGACGTAAGGGAATCGTTAATTTCTAACGATAATTTGTTTTCCCTTAGTCCCAACAGCAGCACACAAATTTTCCCGCCCTAAGTACCTTTTCTTGGTATAAACACGCTGGGCTGGGGGGCGAACCCCTCCATTTAAGGGAGCTGGAGTTCTTCTATTGGTTATTCTTTGGGCTCATTAAAAATTCCGCCGGTCCTACCAGTCCACGGGGGCAGTTAACCCCCATCTGTGCTGCTGTTGGGACTAAGGGAAAACAAATTATCGTTAGAAATTAACGATTAAACTTTTAAGGGAAGTGAAGCGATAAAAAAACAGCAATTAAACAAAATGTATTTTGTCCCCCATTATTATGCCATTCTCCTTTTGACATACGGTATATATATATATATATATATATATTTATTAGTACACGTGTTTTATGATAAATACTTATGATGTTTATTTTTTGATTTCTTATTTATTTTTATTTTTATTTTGAAGAAAAGGCGGTCATTTGAATTTTTATAGATTTTTTTTCTTCTTTTGTATTTTTAATAACTTTGTTTTACCTTTTGTTTGTTAACTTTTTTTTAGTCCCCCGAGTGGACCCTAACGTGCAATCGTTAGGGTGCAATTTGTACAAAGTAATGGAATTTTATGTGTTATAATATACAAAGAACGGTATATTCCAATACAGTGAATTGTAATATACCAGTAATAAGCCTGGCAGCTTAATACAGGCTCTAGCTTATTACATCACTGAAACAAATTATCAAATTGCTTTCCAGGCGTTTCTGCCTGGAAAGCAAGCACTTCAGGTTTTTTTTGCCTTTCAGATTCCATGGTCATATTTGACTATGGCATCTGAGGGGTTAAAAGTCCACAATAGGCATTACTGCTGATTACAGACATTAATCTTGGTTGTCTGCTGTGAAAACAGCAGGTACCCAGTAGCTATGGTGCTTGTTTCATACATGTACCATGGATGTTGGGAAGGGATTAGGTGAATCTCCTGTGCTTATGATGCTCTTCAATTATATTCTATGAATATTTTGTGTCAACGAAATGGCAACTTTAAAAATGGATCAGTAGTTAGAAAATCAATTATGCAAATATTACTAACAGCAATATATACACTCTAGGACAGATATACACATTAAACTGTACTGACATATTTTATTCATTAAAAACTCACACTTGATTATTGCTGAAAGCAAGTATATTTTTATTTTTGCTTTTTGTTTCTTGGTCACCCAATATTCATACACTAGCAGTATCAAAATCCATGGGGAACCATCTTATTCAAATACAATACTTGAAGCATTTTAATATCTGGGTCTCTCCTCTAACATTCAACATTTTGAATTCTGAAACATTCACTGGTTCAGTTTAACTTGTCAGTCAGAGAAGCTTTTCCATTGCCATAGGGAAATTCATGAACATTAATGAATGCATCTGTAAAAAGCATTTCTATATTTTTGCACAACAATTTTATGATACATCAGTTGAAAATACATAAAAATTATTTGTTATAGTACAGTGTGTATACAAGGGATCATATGAATATACAAATGAAGGCAATTATACATATGTATATGTACCCTACCAGTGATAGGCCACTATAGTAAAACCCAAATCTTGTCCTTCTTGAGTGTTTCAAAGAAGAACTTGAAGCTTGGCAGAAGATCAACATTTAGGTCCCTTTCACATGAGCGAGTTTTCTGCGCGGGTGCACTGAATCCGGACACATTCATTTCAATGGGTCTGTGTACATGAGCGCTGTTTTTCCCGCATCAGTTCTGCGTTGCGTGAAAATCGCAGCATGTTCTATATTCTGCATTTCTCACGCAGCCCTGGCCCCATAGAAGTGAATGGGGCTTCAGTGAAAAGCGGATTGCATCCACAAGCAAGTGCGGGTGCGATGCATTTTTCACTGATGGTTGCTAAGAGATGTTGTTTGTAAACCTTCAGTTTTTTATCGCGCGTGTGAAAAACGCATTAAAACGCATTGCACCCGAGCAGAAAAAACTGAACAACTGAACGCAATCGCAGACAAACTGACTGAACTTGCTTGCAAAATAGTGCGAGTTTCACTGAACGCACCCTGAACGCATCCGGACCTAATCCGTCACGCTCGTGTGAAAGGGGCCTTACTGTAAAATACAGCATTACAAATTCTACACAGTGCTAGTCTTGACCTGCAAAAGAAGTGATAATTTAACCACTTCCAGACTTTTCCATTTGACCCCTTCCTGACCAGGGACTATTTTGCAAACTGACGTGTCATTTTATGTGGTAATAACTTTGGAATGCTTTTACTTATCCAAGCCATTCAGAGAATGTTTTCTCATGACACATTGTACATACATCATGTTAATTGTAAATCTGAGTCAATATATTTCACATTTATTTATAAAAAATCCAAAAGTTAGGGACAATTTGAAAAAAATGCACTTTTTTCTATATTTGAATCTCTCTACTTTTAAGATTCCTCATAAAATACACCATATGTCTACTTTATGTTGAAATCATTTTAGTAATCTCCACACCAAAACAAACATAATAGATAAAAAGCACATGATCAATCTAAATAAATATTTTATTGATTACATATCAGGTAACATTCAAAAACCAGTAGCAGCAGCATACATATACAGTAGAGAAAACGAACAACAATGGATATGTCATATATAGGGTTGAGCGAACCCGAACTGTAAAGTTCGGGTTCGTACAGAACTTTAGGATTTTTGGACCCCAGACCCGAACCCGAACATTTCAGTAAAAGTTCGGGTTCGGTGTTCGGCGCTTTCTTGGCTCTTGCAGAGCAGCCAATCAAGAAGCGTTTAACTGTCTGACCTTAGAAGCCATCACAGCCATGCCTACTAATGTGATTGGCCAGAGCAGCATGTGACCCAGCCTCTATATAAGCTTGAGTCATGTAGCGCTGCACGTCACTCTGCTGTTACTAGTGTAGGGAGAGGATGCTGCTGGACTGGTGATTTCAGGGAGAGAATAGGAGAGAATCTAACTCAGCGATCTACATAGAAATAGTTTACCCTGCCCTGAGCCCAGTGACCAAAAAAACAACAACTTTTATCCGTCTGTTAGTTAGGTGGGCGGCGGCGGCGGGCATTTTATGCAAGCTGAGTGCACCAGCACTGCATCTGAGCTTTTGTGACATTGAAATCCAAGCTTGAAAAACTGCACTAATAATCTGGTTGTAAAAAAATCACCCTTTTTTGGCAATATACAACATCTGGTGCATTTGCAGGATTAGTCAGTGTACAATTTAAGCTAGAAATACAGCCATAAATTTTCTAGGTTTTTTAAAACACCCATTTTGTGCAAAATACATTATTTTACATCCCTAGCTGCATCTTGACGTGCGACATTCAAACGTTATATACAGCTTTCATATTCTGTTAGTAAAAAAACAAACTTTTTTGGCAGTATCCAACATCTGGATTAGTCAGTGTGCAATTTAAGCTAGAAATACAGCCATAATTTTCTGGGTTTTTAAAAACACACTTTTTTGCCAAAATCCACTATTTTACAGATCTGCAAGTGTGAAATTCAAGTTTAACATATACAGCTTTCATATTCTGTTACAAAAAAAACCACTTTTTTGGCAATATACAACATCTGGATTAGGCCTCATGCACACGACCGTTGTTTTGGTCCGCATCCGAGCCGCCGTTTTTGCGGCTCAGATGCGGACCCATTCACTTCAATGGGGCCGCAAAAGATGCGGACAGCACTCCGTGTGCTGTCCGCATCCGTTGCAACATTCCGTGGCCCCGCAAAAAAAATATAGCATGTCCTATTCTTGTCTGTTTTGCGGACAAGAAAAGGCATTTCTACAATGGGCCGCCCGTTCCGTTCCTCAAATTGCGGAAGGCACACGGGCGGCTTCCGTTTTTTGAGGACCCGCGGTTTGCGGACCGCAAAAAACGGCATGGTCGTGTGCATGTAACCTTAGTCAGTGTGCAATTTAAGCTAGAAATACAGCCATAATTTCTGGGGTTTTTAAAACACCTTTTTGTGCAAAATACACTATTTTACATCCCTAGCTGCATCTGGACGTGTGAAATTCCAACGTTCTATACAGCTTTCATATTCTGTTAGTAAAAAAAAAAAACTTTTTGGGCAATATACAACGTCTGGATTAGTCAGTGTGCAATTTAAGCTAGAAAAACAGCCATAGTATTCTGGGTTTTTAAAAACACACTTTTTTTCCCTTGCAGCATCAGCACGTGTGAAATTCCAGGGTTATATACTGCTGTCATATTTAGTTATTAAACAAACACGAGTTTGGGGAAAAAAATGTTTTATTTTGCAGCCTTTGTTGTATATGTCATTGTGAGATACAGCCCTTACATAGTGTGGTTCTATTCACTTATTTGAAATAAAGCCATTTTGGGCACAAATATTTAATTGCGGCCTAGTGTGGGTCAGGGCATGTGAGATACACCCTTTATATACTGGGGTTATATTCTTCTATTAATAAAACACCCTTTTTTGGGCAAAATACACAATTTTTTCTGGCCTTGCACCATCAGCACGTGTTAAATTCAAGGGTTATATACTGCTGTCATATTCAGTTATTAATCAAATACCCATTTTGGGCACAAATCTTTAATTGCGGCCTAGTCTGGATAAGGGCGTGTGAGATACAGCCTTTACATAATGTGGTTCTATTCACTTATTTGAAATACAGCCATTTTGGGCACAAATCTTTAATTGCGGACTAGTGTGGGTCAGAGGGTGTGAGATACACCCTTTATATACAGGGGTTATATTCAGTTATTTGAAATACAGCCGTTTTGGGCACAAATCTTTCATTGCAGCCTAGCGTGGGTCAGGGCGTGTGAGATACACCCTTTATATACTGGGGTTATATTCTTCTATTAATAAAACACCCTTTTTGGGCAAAATGCACAATTTTTTAGGCCTTGCAGCATCAAGACGTTTGAAATTCCAGGGTTATATACTGCTGTCATATTCAGTTATTAAACAAACACGCGTTTGGGGAAAAAAAAGTTTATTTTGCAGCCTTTGCTGCATATGTCATTGTGAGATGCAGCCCTTACATAGTGTGTTCTATTCAGTTATTTGAAATATAGCTATTTTGGGCACAAATCTTTAATTGAGGCCTAGTGTGGGTCAGGGCGTGTGAGATACACCCTTTATATACAGGGGTTCTATTCAGTTATTTGAAATACAGCCATTTTGGGCACAAATCTGTAATTGCGGCCTAGTCTGGATAAGGGCGTGTGAGATACATCCTTTACATAGTGTGATTCTATTCAGTTATTGGAAATACAGCCATTTTGGGCACAAATATTTTATTGCGGCCTAGTGTGCGTCAGGGCGTGTGAGATACACCCTTTATATACAGGGGTTCTATTCAGTTATTTGAAATACAGCCATTTTGGGTACAAATCTTTAATTGCGGCCTAGTGTGGGTCAAAGCGTGTGAGATACACCCTTTATATACAGGGATTATATTCTGTTATTTAAAATACAGCCATTTTGGGCACAAATCTATAATTACGGCCTAGTGTGGGTCAGTGCGTGCGAGATACACCCTTTATATACAGGGGTTATATTCTTCTTTTAATAAAACACATTTTTTTGAGCAAAATACACAATTTTTCTGGCCTTGCACCATCAGCACATGCAAAAATCAAGGGTTATATACTGCTGTCATATTCAGTTTTTAAACAAACACTTATTTGGGGGAAAAAAATGTTCATTTTGCAGCCTTTGCTGCATATATCATTGTAAGGTACACACTTTAGATACTGTGGTTCTATTCAGGTATTTGAAATACAGCCATTTTGGGCAAACAAATTTAATTGAGGCCTAGTCTGAATCAGGGCGTTTGAGATGCACCCTGAACACACTGTCATTCTCTTCTGCTATTAATTAAAAACGTATTTAGAGCAAGATCCTAAATTTGAGAAATATGAGGAGAGCGTCAAATAAGGGACGTGGCCCAGGTCGTGGTGCTGCTGGTGGAGCTCCTGTTGCAGGGAGAGGACGTGGTCGATCTGTGCAAGCTACAAGCACAAGTAAAACACTTCCTCAGGTGCGAGTAGGCGACAGAACCTGCAGTGGTATTTGGTCGGGCCTAATGCGGCTCTACGAATGGTGAGGCCTGAACAAGTACAGGCGATAGTAGATTGGGTTGCTGACAGTGCCTCCAGTTCCTTCACATTGTCTCCCACCCAGTCTCCTGCTGAAAGATCAAAATTGGCACCTGCAGCCGATGTCCATCAGTCTTTCACCTCACACTCTTGCAAATCAGCCAAGCAGTCTGAGCCCCAAGTCATGCAGTAGTCTCTTCTGCTTTTTGATGACTCTGTTAGCAGGGTTTCCCAGGGCCATCCACCTAGCCCTGCCCCAGAAGTGGAAGAGATTGAGTGCACCGATGCCCAACCACTTATGTTTCAAGATGAGTACATGGGAGGACCATCACAGCGAGTCTTGGATGATGACAAAACACAGGTGCCAACTGCTGGGGCTTTCAAAAGTGTGCAGACCGACAAGGAGGTCAGGGGTGAAGACTGGGTGGAAGATGATGTGGAGAACGATGAGGTCCTCGATCCCACATGGAATCAAGGTCATGTGAGTGATCTATGTAGTTCGGAGGAAGAGGCGGTGGTCGCACAGAGCCACCAGCACAGCAGAAAAGGGAGCAGGGTGCAAAAGCGGTGCAGCCTTCCTCTAGACAGTACGCCTGCTACTGCCCACCGCAGCAAGGGACCGAGCACACCAAAGCCAGCTCCAAGGAGTTCCCTGGCGTGGCAGTTCTTCAGACAATGTGCTGACGACAGGACACGAGTGGTTTGCTCGCTGTGCAATCAGAGCCTGAAGCGAGGCATAAAAGTTCTCAACCTGAGCACAACCTGAATGACCAGGCATTTAAGTGCTAAGCACGAGCTGCAGTGGAGTAGACACCTCAAAAATCAAGAAAGGTCTCTGGTTCCTCCTGCTTCCTCTTCTGCTGCAGTCTCAGCCTCTTCATCTACCTCTGAAGTGACAGTGCCACCTGCCAGCCTGCAAACAGAGGATCTGCTAGCAACACCACCACCTGGGTCACCAAGCATTTCCACAATGTCCCATGGAAGCGTTCAGCTCTCCATCTCCCAAACACTGGAGAGGAAGAGAAAGTACCCTAGCCCTGAATGCTGGCATTTTTTAAATTACTGGCCTTTGAAATGCTGTCATTCCGTCTGGTGGGGACATATTTTTTTAAAGGCCTTATGGGGGTGGCTGTCCCACAGTACGTCGTGCCCAGCCACCACTACTTTTCCAGGCGAGCCATCTCTTCCCTGCACAACCAAGTACGGGACAAAATCAGGTGTGCACTACGCAATGCCATCTGTGGCAAGGTGCACCTCAATACAGTTACGTGGACCAGTAAGCACGGTCAGGGACGTTATATCTCCGTAACAGCACACTGGGTAAATGCAGTGGCGGCTGGGCCTGAGGCGGATAGCAGTTTGGCACATGTCCCTCCACCACCAAGGATTGCAGGGCGCTTCAGTTTGCCTCCTGTTGCTTCCTTCTCCTACTCCGCTTCCTCATCCTCTACCGGCTCCTTATCCGGTCAGCGTAACACCTTCACCACCAACTTCAGCACAGCCAGGGGTAAACGACAGCAGGCAGTTTTAAAACGTATCTGTTTGGGGGACAAAGCCTACACCGCGCAGGAGCTGTGGATGGGCCTTGAACAACAGACCGATGAGTGGTTGGTGCCAGTGAGCCCCAAGCCCGGCCTGGTGGTGTGCGATAATGGGCGAAATCTCGTAGCAGCTCTGGGACTAGCCGCTTTGACGCACATCCCTTGCCTGGCGCATGTGCTGAATTTGTTGGTGCAGAGATTCCTTAAAAATTACCACGATATGTCAGAGCTGCTGCATTAAGTGCAAGCCGTCTGTGCACCGTTTTGGCGTTCTCACCCTGCTGCTCGCCTGTCAGCACTGCAGCGTAACTTCGGCCTTCCTGCTCACCGCCTCATATGCGACGTGCGCACAAGGTGGAACTCCACCTTGCACATGCTGGCCAGACTGTGCGAGCAGCAGCAAGCGATAGTGGAGTTTCAGCTGCAGCACCACTTCCCCACCAATAACTGAGCTTCCATGAGAGACCTGTGTTCCTAGTTGCGCTGTTTCAAGTACTCCACCAACATGGCCACTGCCGATAATGTCGTTCTCAGCGTAACTATCCCACTTCTATGCCTCCTTGAAAAAATGCTGCTGGCGATGATGGAAGAGGATGTGGCATAGGAGGAGGAAGTGGGATTATTTCATAGGATTTCTCCGGCCAGTCATTCACAAGTGGATCAGAGGGTGGGTTCCTGCACCCACAAACGCCAGGTACACTATTGCCAAGCCAAGTCACAGTTCTGGAGGATGACGAGGTGGAGGATGAGGAGATGGAGGAGGAGCAACCATTTTCACAGCAGGGTGGCATCCAGACCAGCTAATGGCTGGGGGGATACAGAGGACACAGACCATACACCTCTCACAGAGGACAGCTTTTCGTTGCCTCTGGGCAGCCTGGCACACATAAGCGATTACATGCTGCAGTGTCTCCACAACGACCGCCGAGTTGCCCACATTCTAACTTGTGCTGATTACTGGGTGGCCACCCTGCTGGATTTCCGTTACAAGGACAACGTACCGTCCTTAATTCCCTCACTGGAGTGTGATCGTAAGATGCGCGAGTACAAGCGAACGCTGGTAGATGTGCTGCTGGTGGCATTCCCACCTGACAGCGGGGGCACAGTGGAAGCACAAGGCGAAGGCAGAGGAAGAGGTTGCCAACGCAGCTGGGGCACCGCCAGCACCTCAGAAGGCAGGGTTAGCATTTCCGAAATGTGGAAAATCTTTGTCAGCACGCCACAACAACCAGCACCACCAGATGATATGGAACGTCTTAGCAATAGGCAGCATTTCACCAACATGGTGGAGCAGTATGTGTGCACACGCCTACACGTACTGAATGACGGGTCTACCCCCTTCAACTTCTGGGTCTCAAAATTGGGCACATGGCCTGAGCTTGCCCTTTACGCCTTGGAGGTGCTGGCCTGCCCTGCAGCCAGTGTATTATCTGAACATTTGTTTAGCACTGCAGGGGGCATCATCACAGACAAGCGCAGCCGCCTGTCCACAGCCAATGTTATTAAAATGAACCAGGCATGGAGACATGTATACCGGCCTTAACCAGCCATTGTTATACTGCAGCACAATTGCTCATTCTTGTATTTTGGATATTTCACACTCTTCTGGAGTGTACCCTAATTAAAAAAAAAATAATTACATTAAAACTAAAAACCAGTGTTGGCTACCTTGTCCTCCTCCACCACAGCTTCCATCTACACCGCTTAGTCCACCGCCTCCTCAAACTCCTACTCCACATTGAACTCCACCTCATAAATCTTTTTTTTTTTTTTTGTACGTATTTTATTTAATGTCATTTCACTAATTTGTCAGTTACATTTTCGGGTGAAATTCACCAATTTTTGGGTGCGATGTACCACTGCTATACCTAGTAGACAGGTAAAAAAAAAAACTCTTGTACAGCATGAAGTATGGGAGGCTGTACACTTTAATACTGCGCTGAGAAGCGAGTTGAATTCGATCAAAACATAGCATTGTGGATGTGTGATCCAGTTCTGTTTTCTCCCTCTGATAATTGTTATTTGAATCTTCCTTCTTTATTACTGGTATCAGCACTCCTCCCATTCGGTACAGGTGGTTTTAATCACAGAAGTCTACATATAAGTGGTCATTGACCTGTAGCTCCTGATAGCAATGGACATGTTGTGTTAGACAACTGTTCACATGGTGCAGTACTGCGTGGTGGCCTTAGTTTTTGTGGCGCTGTGCTGGTGGGTTGGTGGGACCCAGTGCCAGGGGTGGCATTGTCAGAAAGCAGCGGTGCTGTTTGACTCCTGGGTCCCGCCGCCTACTAGGGCAGTGTCGCTTTGTCACCACATTGTCGCTGCGCCTCTTTGTCAGAGTAGGTCCCACTCAAAGAGGCGACCTTGACGTGGTGAGTGGGCTTATGCCTTTTGATAAAAATGTACACCAATGCCTCTTGTACAGCATGAAGTATGGGGGGCTGTACACTTTAATATAGCGCTGAGAAGCGAGTGGAATTAGATCAGAGCATAGCATTGTGGATGTGCGATCCAGTTTTCTCCCCCTAATAATTAAAAAAAATTGTCTGTTACATTTTCGGGTGAAATTCACAAATTTTTGGGTGTGATGTACCACTGCTATACCTAGTAGACAGGTAAAAAAAAAATTGGTCTGTTACATTTTCGGTTGAAATTCACAAATTTTTGGGTGTAATATACCCCTTCTCTAACTAGTTGACAGCTTAATAAATTTCAATAATTTTGCTTTTACCTTTTTGGGGTGACAATAAACAATTTTTTTCTGTCATAGACCCCTGCTCTACCAATTAGACAGGTTAATAAATTACTGTAATTATTCTGTTACATTCTTGGGTTGACATTTTACTATTTTGCATAGGTGACAGGGAATACAATTTGAGAAATTCTTCTTTAATTGATGCGCACCACCTCCTTTCATTCAATGCTTAAACTTTAACAAGTTGTCCCACATTTGCGCTTCAATAACTTTTCAAACTTTTGCGCTACAGTAATTTGTCCCACATTTGCGCCTCAATAACTTTTCCCATATTTCCGCTCTATCCCCCAAAAAATTAATACATTCATCTCTCTTGGATGTGGTCTCACTTTCTCACGCTCCCTCTCCGGCGTGGAACCCTGATTCGCCGATAACTGTGATCAGCATGGTAGGCTCAGAAAAGAACATCGAAAGTTGATAGAGAAGATATGCAAATTGATGGTGGATGTCACAGCTGACGTGCGTTCAGGCAGAAGTTATCTACAGTCGTGGCCAAAGGTTTTGAGAATTACATAAATATTGGAAATTGGAAAAGTTGCTGCTTAAGTTTTTATAATAGCAATTTGCATATACTCCAGAATGTTATGAAGAGTGATCAGATGAATTGCATAGTCCTTCTTTGCCATGAAAATGAACTTAATACCAAAAAAATCTTTCCACTGCATTTCATTGATGTCATTAAAAGGACCTGCTGAGATCATTTCAGTAATCGTCTTGTTAACTCAGGTGTGAATGTTGACGAGCACAAGTCAGGAGATCATTATGTCAGGCTGATTGGGTTAAAATGGCAGACTTGACATGTTCAAAGGAGGGTGATGCTTGAAATCATTGTTCTTCCATTGTTAACCATGGTGACCTGCAAAGAAACGCGTGCAGCCATCATTGTGTTGCATAAAAATGGCTTCACAGGCAAGGATATTGTGGCTACTAAGATTGCACCTCAATCAACAATTTATAGGATCATCAAGAACTTCAAGGAAAGAGGTTCAATTCTTGTTAAGAAGGCTTCAGAGCATCCAAGAAAGTCCAGCAAGCGCCAGGATCGTCTCCTAAAGAGGATTCAGCTGCGGGATCAGAGTGCCACCAGTGAAGAGCTTGCTCAGGAATGGCAGCAGGCAGGTGTGAGCACATCTGCACGCACAGTGAGGCGAAGACTTTTGGAAGATGGCCTGGTGTCAAGAAGGGCAGCAAAGAAGCCACTTCTCTCCAAAAAAAACATCAGGGACAGATTGATCATCTGCAGAAAGTATGGTGAATGGACTGCTGAGGACTGGGACAAAGTCATATTCTCCGATGACGCCTCTTTCCGATTGTTTTGGGCATCTGGAAAAAGGCTTGTCCGGAGAAGAAAAGGTGAGCGCTACCATCAGTCCTGTGTCATGCCAACAGTAAAGTATCCTGAGACCATTCATGTGTGGGGTTGCTTCTCATCCAAGGGAGTGGGCTCACTCACAATTTTGCCCAAAAACACAGCCATGAATAAATAATGGTACCAAAACACCCTCTAACAGAAACTTCTTCCAACAATCCCACAACAGTTTGGTGAAGAACAATGCATTTTCCAGCATGATGGAGCAAAAGTGATAACTAAGTGGCTCGGGGACCAAAACTTTGACATTTTGGGTCCATGGCCTGGAAACTCCCCAGATCTTAATCCCATTGAGAACTTGTGGTCAATCCTCAAGAGGCGGGTGGACAAATAAAAACCCACTAATTTTGACAAACTCCAAGAAGTGATTATGAAAGAATGGGTTGCTATCAGTTAGGAATTGGCCCAGAAGTTGATTGAGAGCATGCCCAGTCGAATTGCAGAGGTCCTGAAAAAGAAGGGCCAACACTGCAAATACTGACTCTTTGCATAAATGTCATGTAATTGTCGATAAAAGCCTTTGAAACGTATGAAGTGCGTGTAATTATATTTCACTACATCACAGAAACAACTGAAACAAAGATCTAAAAGCAGTTTAGCAGCAAACTTTGTGAAAACTAATATTTGTGTCTCAAAACTTTTGGCCATGACTGTACAGTCAACAAAGTGGCAGCAGGGCCTTTCCTGGCTAACATTTCCAAATCTAAAATACCACATTGACATTCCCTATAATTTTTTATTAATCATTCCAATAACAGGGCATCTTAAGAGTCCTGTATTGTTATTCATCGCCACTACCTCCCCGAGGCGGCAGTGAGTAATTGCCGCGCGCCCCCTAATTTCCTCAAAATTCTTCCATTTTAATAGCTTCTCCCACATTTCCGCTTCATCCCATTTCAGCCATTGACCTCCCTTGGATGAGGTCTCCTTTTCTCACGCTCCCTCCCCGGGGTGGAACCCTGATTCGCTGATAACCGTGATCACCATGGTAGGCACAGAAAATAACATCGAAAGTTGATAGAGCAGATATCCAATTGGATCGTGAACATCACGGGGACGTGCGACATTGTGGGACAGTATGTGAGCACACGCCTACACGAACAGACTGACAGGGGTCAGCCCCTGCAACTTCTGGGTCTCCAAATTGGGCACATGGCCTGAGCTTGCCCTTTACACCCTTGAGGTGCTGGCCTGCCCTGCAGCCAGTGTATTGTCTGAACGTGTGTTTAGCATGACTGGAGGGGGTTATCACAGGTTATATTTCCCAATGTTTTGGGGTGTACCCTAATTTAAAAAAATAAAAATAAATTTAAAACCAAAAAACTGTGTAGGCTACCTCCTTCTCCTACACCGCCGCTTCCACCTACACCGCCTCCTCAACCTCCTACTCCATATGGACCTCATCCTCCTAGATCACGATTATTATTTTTATTTTTACGTATTTTATGTTATTTAAAGTCATTTCCCTATCCTTGCCATGCTCTTAACCACATTTTGCTGCCATTTGCAGCCCTCTAGCCCTCTCCATGACATTTTTACAGCCATTTTAGTGCTCAAAAGTTCGGGTCCCCATTGACTTCAATAGGGTTCGGGGTCAAGTTCGGGTCCCAAACTCGAACTTTTTTGTGAAGTTCGGCCGAACCCGTCGAACCCGAACATCTAGGTGTCCGATCAACTCTAGTCATACCAAAGAAAAGACCCATTGATAAATGGTGCTAATATGTATTGCCCATCCTCATCATTATAAAGGATTGGAAAGATACCTAAAATTGCATAGTGCAACCCTTTCATACAAATAAACCAAATTGCATTTGGAAGGGAAATAGTCAAATTTCTACAATAAATACCTCAGAACAAAGTGCCAAGTGCAATATGTCATATATAGAGTTAATCAGGGAGTACTCTATGGGGTCAGAGCCACACTGGTCGGTATTACTTGTTTCATTATGTACTCCCTAATGAATAGTGTTGAGCGCATATATTTAAATCGCTAATTTTAATCGCAAATATCGCCACTTCAAGAATTCACGAATATTTAGAATATAGTGCTATATATTCATATTCGCGATTAGTGTTGTTCGCGAATATTCTAAATGCGAATTTATCGCGAATTTATCGCAAATATCGGCACTTAGCAACATCAGTAGCAACCAATCGAAAAGTTGCCTACCCCTTAGTGTTAATCGTGAATATTCTAATCGCAACTTTTTATCGCTAATATATTACATTGCAAATTTTCGCAATCAAGTAAATAATGACTGGAGATCACAAATTCTCGAACTTGCAATATTTGGCCAAAAGTTTCATCACTACTGACGAACTCTATATATGACATATTGCACTAGGTACTTACTTTACTTGTATGAAAAGGTTGCACTATGCAATTTTAGGTATTAGTGTTGATCGAGCATCAAAGTGATCGAGTGCTCTGGCCGATCACATCGGAAGTCAATGGGAGAACCCGAGCATTAAACCAGGCACCCCCTGCTCTGAAGAGGGGAGGGTGTCTCGTTTACATGAAAAGGTCAGAAATTGATGGAAACACCACCAAAATGGTTCAGGAACAGCATGGGGAGGATGTCTGGATGCATCTTAGACTCCCAGGTCGCTGCTGGGAACAATGTTGTCTGACTAGTATGCCACTTTTACAGACTCACAATAATACACACAAACCGAAGATAAAATCGATTTTAGAGGAAAAATTGTTAGGAAACATTCTTTCCTGTATATTTAATTGTATATAAAGTGCAAGTGCTGCCAAAAATTATAAGGAAGAGGCACTCCGATACCATCTGTATATCACATAAAGGAGGGCCTCATTCACACTGTGGTACAATTGTTCAGGTAGTGGGACTCCTACACTCCTATGCACGAAGTGAAAGGGCTGCCAAAAATTACAAGGAATCGGCACTACAATATACCCTTTGTTGCACATAAAGGAGGGCATCATACACAGCCTTGGAAAATTAGGATTGATTGCTTGCTGGTGACCCTCAAAAACATTTGGAGCAAGGGCCTGCTGATCTGACCATCTAAAACATTATGGGCGAGGGCCTGCTGCTTTGGTGACTCTAGATAATCTGGGGCCGATCACACGTCCCCGTGACGGCGACGATCCATTTGGATGTCTGCCCTATCAACTTTCGATGTTATTTACAGGGCAAACCATGGTGAACACTGGTAGCAGGGAATCATAGTTCAATTCCGGAAAGGGAGCCTGAGATACGGCCACGGCTACCACATCCAAGCAAGGCAGCATGCGCAAAAATTACCTATTTGGTATAATTAGGTAAGAGCCTGCAGGTGAGCTGACCCTGTAAAAGATTTTAGGTGCGGGCCTGCAGATGAGATGACCCTGTAAAAGATTATAGGTGCGGGCCTGCAGGTGAGCTTACCCTGTAATAGATTTTAGGAGCGGGTCTGCTGGTGAGCTAACCCTGTAAGTGAGAGCCTGCTGGTGAGCTGACCCTGTAAAACATTGTAGGTTAAGGCCTGCTGGTGAGCTGACCCTCTAAAAAATGAGATGTGAGGGCCTGCTGGTGAGCTGACCCTCTAAATGGTTGTAGGTGAGGGCCTGCAGGTGAGCTGACCCTCTAAAAAATTGTATGCGAGGGCCTGATGGTGAGCTGACCCTGTTAAACATTTCAGGTGAGGGCCTGCTGGTGAGCTGACCCTGTAAAACATTATATGCAAGGGCCTGCTGATGAGCTGACCCTCTAAAAAATTATATCCGAGGGCCTGCTGGTGAGCTAACCCTGTAAAACATTGTAGGTTAAGGCCTGCTGGTGAGGTGACCCTCTAAACAATGATATGTGAGGGCCTGCTGGTGAGCTGACCCTCTAAATGGTTGTAGGTGAGGGCCTGCAGGTGAGCTCACCCTCTAAAAAATTGTATGCGAGGGCCTGATGGTGAGCTGACCCTGTTAAACATTTCAGGTGAGGGCCTGCTGGTGAGCTGACCCTGTAAAACATTATATGCAAGGGCCTGCTGATGAGCTGACCCTCTAAAAAATTATATCCGAGGGCCTGCTGGTGAGCTGACCCTGTAAAACATTGTAGGTTAAGGCCTGCTGGTGAGCTGACCCTCTAAAAAATGATATGTGAGGGCCTGCTGGTGAGCTGACCCTCTAAATGGTTGTAGGTGAGGGCCTGCAGGTGAGCTCACCCTCTAAAGAATTGTATGCGAGGGCCTGATGGTGAGCTGACCCTGTTAAACATTGCAGGTGAGTTCCTGCTGGTGAGCTGACCCTGTAAAACATTATATGCAAGGGCCTGCTGATGAGCTGACCCTCTAAAAAATTATATCCGAGGGCCTGCTGGTGAGCTGACCCTGTAAAACATTGTAGGTTAGGACCTGCTGGTGAGCTGACCCTCTAAAAAATTATATACAACGGCCTCCAGCTGAGCTGACCCTGTAAAACATTATATGCGAAGGGCATATATGCAAGGGCATTATATACGACAAATAATCATGTGTTGTTTTGATGGAAGAGGAGAAGGAAGATGAGAAAAGGGAAGATTCAACCATATACCCTTGTTTGTGGTGGAAGGGGTGCATGGAAAGTGTATTCAATGTAACAGTACATTATAAAAAACACATTGAAATTGCGTTTATGTTCATCAGCTTTCCTCTGGTGGAGTCGAGAAGTCATGGTCAATCCAGGCCTTGTTCATTTTTATAAGAGTCAACCTGTCAGCATTTTCAGTTGACAGGTGGATACGCTTATCTGTTATAATGCCACCAGCAGCACTTAATACCCGCTCAGACAAAACGTTGGCGGAAGGGCAGGCCAGCACCTCCAAGGCATAGAGCGCCAGTTTGTGCCATGTGTCCAGCTTGGACACCCATTAGTTCTAAGGCACCGAGGGATCACTGAGGACGATGACACTGTCTGCTATGTACTCCTTCACCATCTTCCAAAATTATTCCCTCCAACTTGCAGGATAACAGGTCGAACTGGATGGACAAATGTCTTTTTTCGGCCTTATGTACTATGTTACTATGTACTATGTTACTAGGCAGCGCAATAAAGTGAGAGTGCTGGCGGGGTGTCTTGAAACTGTCCAAGGCTTTGGAGAGTGTTGCCCTGCCTCTGTCTGAAGAGCTGTGTGTTCCCCTTGTCTCCCCTCCTAAGTTGGCCAAGGGACTACAGACTTTGTCGCCAGCGTTGTCAGATGGAAATTTTTGGATCAATTTTTCAAGGATCTTCTGGTATTGCATCGTTTTGCTCGTACTCTCCACCAGAGGAATAAGAGATGAGAAGTTCTCTTTGTATCGGGGGTCGAGAAGGTTGAACAACCAGTAATCCGTGTTGTCTAAAATGCGTATAACGCACGGGTCGCGGAAAAGGCAGCCTAACATGAAGTCAGCCATGTGTGCCATAGTACCAACAGGCAAGTCTTCGTTGTCGTCAACAGGAGGCTCATTCTCAATCCCCTCATCCTCTTCCTCCTCTTCTGCCCACCCACGCTGAACAGATGGAATTAAACTTCCATGGGTACTACCCTCTGTAGCGGAGGCAACCATCTCCTGCTCCTCCTCCTTCTCTTCATCGTCCAATTCGCACTGAAAAGACAAATTGAGTGTGGTCTGGCTATCACCCTGTGTAATGTCTTCCCTCATTTCCACCTCTTCCACATGCAAAGTGCTGTTCTTAATTGTGAGCAGCAAGCGTTTGAGTAGACACAGAAGTGGTATGGTTTCGCTGATTATAGCGTTATCGCCTCTCACCATCTGTGTTGATTACTCAAAGTTTCTTAAAACCTCACAGAGGTCAGACATCCATGCCCACTCCTTGCTTGTGAATAGCAGAAGCTGACTGGAAAGTTGACAACCATGTTGCAGCTGGTATTCCACTACTGCCCTCTGCTGCTCACAAAGCTTGGCCAACATGTGGAACGTCGAGTTCCAGCGCGTGCTCACGTCACACAGCAGCCGGTGAGCTGGCAATTTAAAGCGTTGCTGCAGCATTGACAGACCAGCTGAAGCTGTCGATGACTTGCGGAAATGTGCACACACACAGTGCATCTTCACCATTAGCTCAGGCAAATTGTCGTAGGTTATGAGAAACCGTTGAATCACAAAGTTTAAAACTAGGCATGGGATGTGTGTGAGCTTGCCGAGCTCCAAAGCTGCCACCAAGTTACGGCCATTATCAGACACAACCATGCCTGGTTCTAGGTTGAGTGGCAAGAGCCACAGCTCAGTCTGGTCTCTTATCCCCACCATAGCTCTGCGGTGGTGTGTTGTTTGTCCCCTAAGCATATCAGCTTCAGCACATCCTGTTGCTGCTTCCCCACTGCAGTGCTACACTGCTTCCAGCTACCGACTGACGACTGATTGGTGCTGCACGCAGATAATTCGGAGGTGGAAGTAGAGGAGGAGGCGGCGGCGGAAGAGATATGGGGGTTGGAGCCACTAATGTAGGTGCTTGCAGAAACTCTGATCAATGTAGGGCCCACAATCCTTTGCGTCGGTAGCACCTGTGCCATCCCAGGGTACGACTCGTTCCCGGCCTCCACAACATTCACCCAGTGTGCCATCAGGGAAATGTAGCATCCCTGGCCGAAGGCACTTGTCCATGTGTCCGTGGTTAAGTGTTCCTTCACAGTAACTGCGTTGGTCAGGGCACCTGTGATGTTACGGGACACATGTTGATGGAAGGCAAACACTGCACACCTTGAAAAGTAGTGGCGGCTGGAAACTGCATAAGGTGGGATGGCCGCCGACATCAGGCTGCGGAAGGCCTCAGTGTCCACAAGCCTAAATGGCAACATTTAGTGCTGTAGCCTGTGGGTGGGTGGCTTGGTATTTGCGCTGGGGTTCAAATGCCTGGGGTAAGGACATTTGTACGCTGAGCTGGGACAGTGGGAAGTGGATGTGGTTGCTGATGGTGCTTGCGAAGGTACAGTTGCAGCACGGGCCTGCGTCTTGGACAGGGGATTGGCCAGCACGTAACACAGGGGAAGTGTCATAGATGGTGTACAGGAAACAAGACAATACCATATAAACAATGTCTCTCTGGATCCACAACTAAGGAACAAAGGGAGACCCCTGCAATAGACCTGCCGCTCTCCCTCACTGCTCAGCCTATGCGAACACCCCAAAGGTGGATGGCCACATATCCACATTCCTCGGCTATCTATTACCTGAAAACCCTACAATAGTGAAGGGACACGACCACCGGCTCCCTACACTGACACGGAGGGAGTCAGGGTCACCTGGATCCAGAAAAGACAAAATCATAAATACATAAACAGCACTTATCTTGCAGACGACTGACGACTGAGGACTGGGAACTGGGAACTGGGAACAGCATGCACACACACTCCAGGAAGTTGTATCAGCCGCACACTACTGCATTATGGGGAGGAACTTAAAGGGTAGCAATCAGTCCAACTGCATGACAGCTGAGATAGACTAACGAGATGAGAAACTAAACCAAAACAAAGAAATTCAAGGAGGAGGATCTGAGAAGCTCCTGTGAGCGCTTCTCAGCTGTCTGGCTGTGACAGTACCCCTCCCTCTAGGAGTGGACTCCGGACACTCAGAGCCCACCTTCTCAGGATGGGACCTATATAAAGCCCTGATGAGACGAGAGGCATTAATGTCCGTCACTGGGACCCACATCGTCAGGACCATAACCCTCCCAATGAACGAGGTACTGGAGGGAACCGCGGACAAGACGAGAATCTACAATCCTAGAGACCTGAAATTCAAGATTTCCATCAACCATAATCGGAGGAGGAGGCAAAGGCGAGGGTACAATAGGTTGAACATAAGGTTTCAATAAGGACTTATGAAAAACATTATGGATCTTCCAAGTCTGAGGAAGATCAAGACGGTAGGCAACAAGATTGATGACAGACAGGATCTTGTAAGGCCCAATAAACCTAGGACCCAACTTCCAGGAGGGAACCTTCAATTTGATATTCTTGGTAGACAACCACACCAGATCACCAACATTCAGGTCCGGACCAGGCACACGTCTCTTATCCGCCACACGCTTATATCTCTCACTCATGCTCTTTAGATTATCCTGAATCTTTTGCCAAATAGATGACAAAGATGAGGAGAATCTGTCCTCATAAGGCAAACCAGAAGAGCCCTCTCCCGAGAAAGTCCCAAACTGCGGATGGAACCCATATGCACCAAAAAATGGTGACTTATCAGAGGACTCCTGACGACGGTTATTTAAAGCAAACTCAGCAAGGGACAAAAAAGAACACCAATCCTCCTGATTCTCCGCCACAAAACAGCGCAGATATGTCTTCAGATTCTGATTGACGCGCTCTGTCTGGCCATTCGTCTGCGGATGGAAAGCAGAAGAGAATGACAACCGAACCCCCAAGCGAGAACAGAAAGCCTTCCAGAATCTGGAAACAAACTGCGTGCCCCTATCAGAGACTATGTCTGAAGGAATCCCATGCAATTTGACAATGTGGTCAATAAATGCCTGCGCCAGCGTCTTAGCATTGGGCAAACCAGGAAAAGAGATAAAATGCACCATTTTGCTAAAACGGTCCACCACCACCAGAATCACAGACTTCCCAGAGGAACGAGGCAAGTCCATTATGAAGTCCATGGACAGATGTGTCTAAGGACGGGAAGGAATGGGCAAAGGAAGGAGAGGCCCTGATGGCCGTGAATAAGGGACCTTGGCACGAGCGCAAGTCTCGCAAGCTGCCACAAAACCCTCAACCGACTTACGAAGCGCAGGCCACCAGAATCTCCGAGCGATGAGATCCAGTGTGGCTCTTGCCCCCGGGTGCCCAGCAAGGACTGTGTCGTGGTGTTCTTTAAAAATCTTGTGTCTCAAAGCGAGAGGCACAAACAACCTCCCAGGAGGACAAAGATCAGGAGCTTCTGACTGGGCTGCCTGTACCTCTGCCTCCAATTCAGGAAAAAGAGCAGAGACCACCACACCTTCAGCCAAAATGGGACCCGGGTCTTCAAAATTCCCACCTCCCGGAAAACAACGTGACAGGACATCTGCCTTCACATTCTTAACCCCAGGGCGGAACGTAACAACAAAATTAAACCTTGAAAAGAACAAAGACCATCTGGCCTGTCTCGGGTTCAGACGCTTGGCTGACTCCAAGTAGGCCAGATTTTTATGGTCAGTAAACACGGTAATAGGGTGTTTGGCTCCCTCTAGCCAATGGCGCCATTCCTCAAAAGCCAACTTGATGGCCAACAATTCCCTATCTCCCACATCATAATTTCTCTCTGCGGAGGAGAGTTTCTTTGAGAAAAAGGCACACGGTTGCCATTTGGCAGGAGAGGAACCCTGAGACAAGACCGCACCCACCCCTACCTCAGAAGCATCAACCTCAACTATGAAGGGTAACGAAATATCAGGTTGTACTAGGATGGGAGCGGAAGCAAAACTCTCCTTGATATTAGAAAAGGCCTTACGCGCCTCTACCGACCAGGAAGAAAAATCTACCGCCTTTCTGGTCATATCAGTGAGTGGTTTAACAACAGAGGAATAATTCAAAATAAATTTCCTGTAATAATTGGCAAAGCCCAAAAAACGCATCAGCGCCTTCTGATTCTCAGGAAGCTCCCACTCAAGCACAGCGCGGACCTTCTCGGGGTCCATGCGAAAACCAGAAGCGGAGACAAGAAACCCCAGAAATTGGATTTCTGGAACCGCAAACACACATTTTTCCAGTTTCGCGTATAATTTATTCTCCCGCAGGATGAGCAAGACCTGACGTAAGTGTTCCTTATGAGTCTTGAAATCAGGAGAAAAAATCAAAATGTCATCCAAATACACTAATACAAATTTTCCCATTAAATGATAAAAAATGCTGTTGACGAAATGCTGAAAAACGTCTGGGGCATTCATCAAACCAAAAGGCATAACCAAATTATCAAAATGGCCCTCAGGGGTATTGAAAGCCGTCTTCCATTCGTCTCCTTCTCTGACCCTAACCAGGTTGTATGCCCCTCTTAGGTCTAATTTGGAAAAGACTTTAGCCCCAACAACCTGGTTAAACAGGTCCGGGATCAGAGGAAGCGGATAAGGATCACGAATAGTAATACTGTTCAGCTCCCTGAAATCCAGACAAGGTCTTAAAGAACCATCTTTTTTCTTAACAAAGAAAAAACCAGCGGCAACAGGTGACTTCGAGGGTCGTATGTGTCCTTTTCTCAGACTCTCAGAGATATAAGCCCGCATAGCGACCCTCTCAGGTTGGGAGAGATTGTATAAACGAGATTTAGGCAGCTTGGCGCCTGGGATGAGATTAATAGGGAAATCATACTCCCTGTGCGGAGGTAAACCCTGAACTCCACTCTCAGAGAAGACATCCAAAAATTCAGAGAGGAAAGGTGGTACAGTCTTAGTAGAAACCTCAGAAACAGATGTTATGAGGCAATTCTCTCTGCAAAAGTTACTCCAACCATTTATTTGCCTCGCTTGCCAATCAATGGTGGGGTTATGTTTAGTGAGCCAGGGTAGCCCCAACACTAGAGGAGTAGGCAAACCGCTAAGGACGAAACATGACACATCCTCAATATGAGCATCACTCACAATTAAACGGATATTGTGAACTATGCCCTTTAATGATTTCTGAGAAAGTGGAGCTGAATCAATAGCAAAAACAGGAATATCCTTTCCCAAAGTGCATACCTGGAAACCATGAGTTATTGCAAATTGATTATCAATGAGGTTTACAGCTGCTCCACTATCCACAAAAATCTCACAAAAATGCTCTTTCTCTCTAGCGCCACCCTAGCAGGCAGGACAAAACGGGAACTACAAGCAAACAGAAAACCTTCAATTTCCGCCTCAACCCTGCCAATAGTAATAGACGGAACATTTTTAAAAGATTTTTTCCTTTTTGTCTCTTTATTACTCCCAGAAAACTGCCTGAATCTCCTAGAGGGACAAACATTTGCCAGATGATTTATACCTCCACAACAAAAACAAACCCTCCCCTGCGGGCTGAATCTTCTATTGTCAGAGGCAATCAACCCCAGCTGCATGGACTCCTGCTCAGAAGGGGCTGACAGCGACTGAGACCCCTGTGCACAGAATGAGACCGCTGCACTGTCGCGGGACTGAGTATGACAGGAAGGAAAGATCTCTCCTCTCTCTCTAAGACGCCTGTCAATACGAACAGCCTGAGACATAGCAGAATCCAAGGAGGTAGGTCTTTCATGAAAGGCAAATGCATCTTTCAATCCCTCTGAAAGACCATAGCAAAATTGACTTCGGAGTGCAGCATCATTCCAACCCGTATCTGCTGCCCATCTCCGAAATTCTGAACAGTATATCTCTGCGGATTGTTTACCCTGGCATAACAGACGTAGTCTAGACTCAGCCAGAGCAATACGATCAGGATCATCATATATCTGACCCAGGGCTAAAAAGAATTCATCCACTGAATGAAGGGGCCGTGCCCCCTCCGGCAGCGAAAAGGCCCAGGACTGAGCGTTACCCCTGAGCAGCAATATAATGATCCCCACCCTCCGTTCTTCATCACCAGAAGAATGGGGAAGAAGGCGAAAATGGAGTTTGCAAGCCTCTCTAAAACGCACAAAATTCTCACTACCCCCGGAGAACGTATCCGGGAGCGAGATCTTAGGCTCAGCACAAACTCCATGAACGCAAGCTGAACCGGTCACTTGAAACTGAGAAAAAGTCTTACGGAGATCAGCTACCTCCAAAGAAAGACCCTGAAAGCGTTCAGCCAAAAGTGAAACCGGATCCATGCTTGAGACGGTTTTGTCGGCTGATAATGTCACGGATGGTGTACAGGAAACAAGACAATGCCATATAAACAATGTCTCTCTGGATCCACAACTAAGTAACAAAGGGAGACCCCTGCAATAGACCTGCCGCTCTCCCTCACTGCTCAGCCTATGCGAACACCCCAAAGGTGGATGGCCGCATATCCACGTTCCTCGGCTATCTATTACCTGAAGACCCTACAATAGTGAAGGGACACAACCACCGGCTCCCTACACTGACACGGAGGGAGTCAGGGTCACCTGGATCCAGAAAAGACAAAATCATAAATACATAAACAGAACTTATCTTGCAGACGACTGACGACTGGGAACTGGGAACTGGGAACAGCATGCACACACACTCCAGGAAGTTGTATCAGCCGCACACTACTGCATTATGGGGAGGAACTTAAAGGGTAGCAATCAGTCCAACTGCATGACAGCTGAGATAGACTAACGAGATGAGAAACTAAACCAAAACAAAGAAATTCAAGGAGGAGGATCTGAGACGCTCCTGTGAGCGCTTCTCAGCTGTCTGGCTGTGACAGGAAGAGAAGGCAGTGGTGTGACCCGCAGACACAGATTGTGGACCCAGGCGTTCGACTCACCTATTGCGGTGCTTGGATGCCATATGGCGGATCATGATGGTGGTGGTGAGGTTGCTACTGTTCACGTCCCTGCTCATTTTTGTATGGCATAAGTTGCAAACTACAATTCTTTTGTCGTCTGCACATACCTCAAAAAAGTGCCATACTGTGGAACACCTACCCCTTGGCAAGGGAGATTTCCGCAAGGGGGTTCTCCGTGGAACAGTTGCGGACCTGTTTGGTGTGGCCCACCCTTTTCCCACCCCACTGTCATTTCCAGCCTTTTGTGGTGCTGCAGATCCCTCCCCCTCTGTACTGCTGTCCTTACTCGGCTTTCCACCTTCCCAGCTTAGGTCAGTGACTTCATCGTCCACCACCTCCTCTTTCACTTCCTCACTCTGCTCCTCCTCCTGACTTGTTCACCTAACCGCAACTTCAGTGATTGACAACTGTTTCTCATTCTCTTCCTCAACCTCTTGAGACAGTAATTGTTGTTGAGTTTTTAGCAACTGTGTCTCATCATCATCCACCTCATTAAACAGTTATTGCCATTAGTGATGGACGAGCATCTAATGGGACGGTTCGCAAACGCGATCAATTGTTCGCCAAGGGTCTCATTCATTTTAATGGCAGGCGAACCTGAAAAACCTCCAGGTCATATTTGCAGCCACAAAATACTTACTAGATGCGCATACATATACCCACAACATGGACACTGACATACCAGAAATATTAAAGGGAACCTGTCACCGGGATTTTATGTATAGAGCTGAGGACATGGGTTGCTAGATGGCCGCTAGCACATCCGCAATACCCAGTCGCCATAGCTCTGTGTGCTTTTATTGTGTCAAAAAACGGATTGATACATATGCAAATTAACCTGAGATGAGTCCTGTCCCTGACTCATCTCACATACAGGACTCATCTCAGGTTAATTTGCATATGTATCAAATCGTTTTTTTTACACAATAAAAGCACACAGAGCTATGGGGACTGGGTATTGAGGATGTGCTAGCGGCCATCTAGCAGCCCATGTCCTCAGCTCTATACACAAAATCCCGGTGACAGGTTCCCTTTAATATTTCTGGTATGTCAGTGTCCATGTTGTGGGTATATGTAAGTATTTTGTGGCTGCAAATATGACCTGGAGGTTTTTCAGGTTCGCCTGCCATTAAAATGAATGAGACCCTTGGCGAACAATTGGCGAAGCAAATCTGCGATCTACAAGCATTATTTTTTTATATGTGAAATTCCGGCAAAGTATTAATTGCAAGAGCACATGTGCTAGGAAGGCATTGCCTACAGCAACTGGTTTGCACCGACTAGAAATTAAATGGATGCGATGGCTGGAACCAAGTTCAGTGACGAAGAGGAAGAACTCCTGGTGACTGTAAGTAATCTTACATTAAAGTTGTGTATTTGATTACATTTCACCTGCATGTCTGAACAATCACTTTATATGCATAAAGAGTGTTATAAAAAAAAAAAATTGCCAGTGCGAACTTCTGCGATTCTAATTTTTCTTAAGTGCACTCAACTTCACATTTTATAAGGTCTCACTAGATATTAGTGATTGTTGCACTAAGTATTCCTGTGACATCACACCCACTATGTTAGTAGCATATTTGTATGGAAAGCAGAGAAATATATTTCACATGCACATTGCACATCCATTGTCATGCCGCACGCTATATACCACACACACACACTATATACCGCACACACACAGACACACACTAAGTACTGCACACACACACAGAGTCTATAGATTATAATTTGTGCCCTATTGGTCAGGACTCAGTAGAAGCTTTCTTTGTCAATTCGTTGCATATTTGCTGGTTCACTTAGAGTTACCCAGGGTGCATCACGGGGAGGCGAACCAGCTGTACACCCCATGCCGTACCGTCACTTCACTAGACTGGTACATCTCTGCTTAGCTGGACAATATCTCATAGCTCAGACCCCACCCACATACAGTCGTAATACAATCCCATCTTCTAACCGTAACAGTAAGGCCGCATGCACACGTGCGTGTTTTTTCACAACTACGGACCGTGAAAACCCGGGCTGCTGTCCTGCAGAGTGGACGAACGCACGGCGTCATTGGTTGTTAACTCGCTATGACGCCGTGCGCTTATTGCTGCCACTGCTGCACAGTAACACACTTGTATAGATCATACAAGTGTATCACAGTACAGCGGTGGTGGCCGGAAGCAGGACGGAAGGATGGGTTTGTACGGTCCTTAGTTTTGAAAAAACACACCCGTGTGCAGGCAGCCTAAATGTAATATTTCTACTTCAAAGACTTTTTTTTTTTAAATTAATTATCTTTATTAATTGGTATATCAAACAAATTACAATATAAGAAAAAATACAAAAAAGAATAGTTTTTTTTTCCCTAATTCCCTACACCCTCCCCCCTCCCCCTACCTGTGGTGCGATAAAAAAAAAAAAAAAAAAAAAAAAAAAGGGAGAATTTTTTCTTTTTTTTTTCTTCCCTTAACCACTTAAGGACCACAGGTTTATACCCCCCTAAAGACCAGGCCCTTTTTTACAAATCGGCACTACACTACTTTCACCGTTTATTGCTCGGTCATGCAACTTACCACCCAAATGAATTTTACCTCCTTTTCTTCTCACTAATAGAGCTTTCATTTGGTGGTATTTCATTGCTGCTGACATTTTTACTTTTTTTGTTATTAATCGAAATTTAACGATTTTTTTTGCAAAAAAATGACATTTTTCACTTTCAGTTGTAAAATTTAGCAAAAAAAACGAGATCCATATAGAAATTTTGCTCTAAATTTATAGTTCTACATGTCTTTGATAAAAAAAAAATGTTTGGGTAAAAAAAAAATGGTTTGGGTAAAAGTTATAGCGTTTACAAACTATGGTACAAAAATGTGAATTTCCGCTTTTTGAAGCAGCTCTGACTTTCTGAGCACCTGTCATGTTTCCTGAGGTTCTACAATGGCCAGACAGTACAAACACCCCACAATTGACCCCATTTCGGAAAGTACACACCCTAAGGTATTCGCTGATGGGCATAGTGAGTTCATAGAACTTTTTATTTTTTGTCACAAGTTAGCGGAAAATGATGATTTTTTTTTTTTTTTTTTTTTTCTTACAAAGTCTCATATTCCACTAACTTGTGACAAAAAATAAAAACTTCTATGAACTCACTATGCCCATCACGAAATACCTTGGGGTCTCTTCTTTCCAAAATGGGGTCACTTGTGGGGTAGTTATACTGCCCTGGCATTCTAGGGGCCCAAATGTGTGGTAAGGAGTTTGAAATCAAATTCTGTAAAAAATGACCTGTGAAATCCGAAAGGTGCTCTTTGGAATATGGGCCCCTTTGCCCACCTAGGCTGCAAAAAAGTGTCACACATCTGGTATCTCTGTATTCAGGAGAAGTTGAGGAATGTGTTTTGGGGTGTCTTTTTACATATACCCATGCTGGGTGGGATAAATATCTTGGTCAAATGCCAACTTTGTATAAAAAAATGGGAAAAGTTGTCTTTTGCCAAGATATTTCTCTCACCCAGCATGGGTATATGTAAAATGACACCCCAAAACACATTCCCCACCTTCTCCTGGGTACGGCAATACCAGATGTGTGACACTTTTTTGCAGCCTAGGTGGGCAAAGGGGCCCATATTCCAAAGAGCACCTTTCGGATTTCACAGGTCATTTGTTACAGAATTTGATTTCAAACTCCTTACCACACATTCGGGCCCCTAGAATGCCAGGGCAGTATAACTACCCCACAAGTGACCCCATTTTGGAAAGAAGACACCCCAAGGTATTCCGTGAGGGGCATGGCAAGTTCCTAGAATTTTTTATTTTTTGTCACAAGTTAGTGGAAAATGATGATTTTTTTTTTTTTTTTTTTTATACAAAGTCTCATATTCCACTAACTTGTGACAAAAAATAAAAACTTCCATGAACTCACTATGCCCATCAGCGAATACCTTGGGGTCTCTTCTTTCCAAAATGGGGTCACTTGTGGGGTAGTTATACTGCCCTGGCATTCTAGGGGCCCGAATGTGTGGTAAGGAGTTTGAAATCAAATTCTGCAAAAAATGACCAGTGAAATCCGAAAGGTGCTCTTTGGAATATGGGCCCCTTTGCCCACCTAGGCTGCAAAAACGTGTCACACATCTGGTATCTCTGTATTCAGGAGAAGTTGAGGAATGTGTTTTGGGGTGTCTTTTTACATATACCCATGCTGGGTGAGATAAATATCTTGGTCAAATGCCAACTTTGTATAAAAAAAATGGGAAAAGTTGTCTTTTGCCAAGATATTTCTCTCACCCAGCATGGGTATATGTAAAATGACACCCCAAAACACATTCCCCACCTTCTCCTGAGTACGGGGATACCAGATGTGTGACAAGTTTTTGCAGCCTAGGTGGGCAAAGGGGCCCATATTCCAAAGAGCACCTTTCGGATTTCACAGGTCATTTTTTACAGAATTTGATTTCAAACTCCTTACCACACATTTGGGCCCCTAGAATGCCAGGGCAGTATAACTACCCCACAAGTGACCCCATTTTGGAAAGAAGAGACTCCAAGGTATTCGCTGATGGGCATAGTGAGTTCATGGAAGTTTTTATTTTTTGTCACAAGTTAGTGGAATATGAGACTTTGTATGAAAAAAAAAAAAATAAATAAATAAATTTCCACTAACTTGTGACAAAAAATAAAAAATTCTAGGAACTCGCCATGCCCCTCACGGAATACCTTGGGGTGTCTTCTTTCCAAAATGGGGTCACTTGTTGGGTAGTTATACTGCCCTGGCATTTTCCAGGGGCCCTAATGTGTGGTAAGTAGGTAAATGACCTGTGAAATCCTAAAGGTGCTCTTTGGAATGTGGGCCCCTTTGCCCACCTAGGCTGCAAAAAAGTGACACACATGTGGTATCGCCGTATTCAGGAGAAGTTGGGGAATGTGTTTTGGGGTGTCATTTTACATATACCCATGCTGGGTGAGAGAAATATCTTGGCAAAAGACAACTTTTCCCATTTTTTTATACAAAGTTGGCATTTGACCAAGATATTTCTCTCACCCAGCATGGGTATATGTAAAATGACACCCCAAAACACATTCCCCAACTTCTCCTGAGTACGGCGATACCAGATGTGTGACACTTTTTTGCAGCCTAGATGCGCAAAGGTGCCCAAATTCCTTTTAGGAGGGCATTTTTAGACATTTGGATACCAGACTTCTTCTCACGCTTTGGGGCCCCTAGAATGCCAGGGCAGTATAAATACCCCACATGTGACCCCATTTTGGAAAGAAGACACCCCAAGGTATTCAATGAGGGGCATGGCGAGTTCATAGAAATTTATTTTTTTTGGCACAAGTTAGCGGAAATTGATATTTTTAATTTTTTTCTCACAAAGTCTCCCGTTCCGCTAACTTGGGACAAAAATTTCAATCTTTCATGGACTCAATATGCCCCTCACGGAATACCTGGGGGTGTCTTCTTTCCGAAATGGGGTCATATGTGGGGTATTTATACTGCCCTGGCATTCTAGGGGCCCTAAAGCGTGAGAAGAAGTCTGGAATATAAATGTCTAAAAAATTTTACGCATTTGGTTTCCGTGAGGGGTATGGTGAGTTCATGTGAGATTTTATTTTTTGACACAAGTTAGTGGAATATGAGACTTTGTAAGAAAAAAATAATAATAATTCCGCTAACTTGGGCCAAAAAAATGTCTGAATGGAGCCTTACAGGGGGGTGATCAATGACAGGGGGGTGATCAATGACAGGGGGGTGATCAATGACAGGGGGGTGATCAATGACAGGGAGGGTGATCAATGACAGGGGGGTGATCAGGGAGTCTATATGGGGTGATCACCACAGTCATTGATCACGCCCCTGTAAGGCTTCATTCAGACGTCCGGATGCGTTTTGCGGATCCGATCCATCTATCAGTGCATCCGTAAAAATCATGCGGACATCTGAATGGAGCTTTACAGGGGGGTAATCAATGACAGGGGGGTGATCAGGGAGTCTATATGGTGTGATCACCACAGTCATTGATCATGCCCCTGTAAGGCTTCATTCAGACGTCCGGATGCGTTTTGCGGATCCGATCCATCTATCAGTGGATCCGTAAAAATCATGCGGACGTCTGAATGGAGCTTTACAGGGGGGTAATCAATGACAGGGGGGTAATCAATGACAGGGGGTGATCAGGGAGTCTATATGGGGTGATCACCACAGTCATTGATCACGCCCCTGTAAGGCTTCATTCAGACGTCCGGATGCGTTTTGCGGATCCGATCCATCTATCAGTGCATCCGTAAAAATCATGCGGACATCTGAATGGAGCTTTACAGGGGGGTAATCACCACAGTCATTGATCATGCCCCTGTAAGGCTTCATTCAGACGTCCGGATGCGTTTTGCGGATCCGATCCATCTATCAGTGCATCCGTAAAAATCATGCGGAAATCTGAATGGAGCTTTACAGGGGGGTGATCAGGGAGTCTATATGGGGTGATCACCACAGTCATTGATCATGCCCCTGTAATGCTTCATTCAGACGTCCGGATGCGTTTTGCGGATCGGATCCATCTATCAGTGCATCCGTAAAAATCATGCGGACATCTGAATGGAGCTTTACAGGGGGGTGATCAGGGAGTCTATATGGGGTGATCACCACAGTCATTGATCATGCCCCTGTAAGGCTTCATTCAGACGTCCGGATGCGTTTTGCGGATCGGATCCATCTATCAGTGCATCCGTAAAAATCATGCGGACGTCTGAATGGAGCTTTACAGGGGGGTGATCAATGACAGGGGTGTAATCAATGACAGGGGGGTGATCAGGGAGTCTATATGGGGTGATCACCACAGTCATTGATCACGCCCCTGTAAGGCTTCATTCAGACGTCCGAATGCGTTTTGCGGATCCGATCCATCTATCAGTGGATCCGTAAAAATCATGCGGACGTCTGAATGGAGCTTTACAGGGGGGTAATCAATGACAGGGGGGTAATCAATGACAGGGGGGTAATCAGGGAGTCTATATGGGGTGATCAGGGGCTAATAAGGGGTTAATAAGTGACGGGGGGGGGTGTAGTGTAGTGTAGTGGTGCTTGGTGCTACTTTACTGAGCTACCTGTGTCCTCTGGTGGTCGATCCAAACAAAGGGGACCACCAGAGGACCAGGTAGCAGGTATATTAGACGCTGTTATCAAAACAGCGTCTAATATACCTGTTAGGGGTTAAAAAAAACACATCTCCAGCCTGCCAGCGAACGATCGCCGCTGGCAGGCTGGAGATCAACTCTCTTACCTTCCGTTCCTGTGAGCGCGCGCGCCTGTGTGCGCGCGTTCACTGGAAATCTCGGCTCACGCGAGATGACGCCTATTGGCGTTAGTGTGACCTGGGAGCGCCGCAGAAATGACGCCTTTCGGCGTTAGCGTGGCGGGAAGTGGTTAACATGAGTAATCAGGTCCTCCAACCACCCCATATCTTAGTCCACTTCTCCTCAGCTCCCCTCTGTTTATACATGATTTTATCATAGTTTTTTACCTTATCAATTAGGTTTAACCATATATTTATATCTGGAGTATACCCAGCAAACCAGTTCCGACCGACCAACACTCTGGCCAACATCAATATCCTACCCAAGAGAATCTTTTGATACCTAGGGTTATTTATAATGGAAAGATCATTAAGCAAGAATACTTGTGGTTCAAAAGGCATTCGTATTTTTAGTTTATACATGATAAAGTTATTGATGCTATTCCAATAATTTTTAAGTTCTGGGCAGGTCCAGATCATATGGAGATAGTCCGCTCCTGAGGTGTCACATTTAGGGCAGTTAGACGTGTCTCTTAGTCCACATTTATTCATCCATAAAGGAGTGATATATAATCTGTGGCAAATATAAAATTGTACTAAAACATGGTTGAAGTTCTGGGATAGTGAACGTAAATTCCCAAAAATGTTCTCCCACCCTTCTACTTGTATGTTCGGACAATCCACCTCCCACGCTCTTTGTCCTGGTGATTGTATATCACTAAACCGTGCCTTGAGTAATAGCTTATAGATATTTGAAATCTTCATTCTAGACGGTGTCCCCCCTGCCCAATCATTCAGGAAGGATGAATTATCTATATCCAGCACCAGTTTATCGTCCAGACTAGATAGTGCTGAACGCAATTGAAAGTACCTAAACCATGAAAAGTTTTCTATATTATGTGTCATCTCTATAAATGGCTTAATCTCTCTATCCTTAACTACCTGTGAAATATACAAAATTTTATTCTTTTGCCAAAATGTGTCGGCTACAATATCGTCTAGCCTTCGTAAGTGCACATTGTGCCAAAGAGGCGTGAATGTAAGTGAACCCTTTACCTTCAACCATGTCCTAGTAGTGGCCCACACTTTCAGGAATAGTTTTATAGTATCTCTGTAGCCCTGCTCATAGGTCTTCAGTAGCCCGGATTCTAAAAGGGTAAATATATTATTATGAGCGTGACTAGCTACCAACTTCCCCAACAGTGCGCTGTTTTCTGATTCGTAGCACATCAATAACTGGGCTGCAATAAAATACCCTTTGAAGTAGGGGAAATTTAAACCCCCGCACTCCAGTGATTTATACAAATATTCCAACTTTATTCGAACTCGTTTTCTTCCCCATATTAAATCATTAATTATTCTTTCCATGAGTTTAAAATACTTGTCTTGTATCCAAATAGGTGTATTCCTAAGCACATAGAGAAGTTGTGGGAGTATCACCATTTTAACCAATGAAACTCGGTCAGCTCTAGATAGGGAAAGTCTCAGCCAGATCCCTATTTTAGCTCTAATCTTTTCTATTATGGGGATCAAGTTAAGTTGTACAAAATTTTCAACCCTGGGTGATATAATCAAACCCAGGTATTGAAAAGTGTCAACGATGTCCAACTGTGTCACAAGAACCTCATTCTGTGGCAGGGGGTCTATTGGCATCAAACTGGTCTTAGACCAGTTTATAAGAAAACCGGACACCTCACCAAATGTTTTAACCATTTGAATAATTCTGGGAAGAGTTATTTCCGTGTGATCTATAAAAAAAAGAACATCGTCCGCATATAAGGAGATACGATCTTGCACTCCTAGCGTACCGAATCCTTTAACCTGATCATCCTGCCTAATGGCCATCGCAAGGGGTTCAATATAAATATCAAATAACAATGGGGATAATGGGCAGCCCTGCCGCGTGCCTCTATTTAAATCAATACTACTGCTCAGGATCCCATTAAGACTTAATTTTGCCCTTGGAGATCTATACAATAGTTTGAGAATGCCTATAAATTTTTCCCCAAAGCCCATCCTTGCCAGAACCTTCCAGAGGAAGCGCCACTCCACCCTGTCAAAGGCCTTAGAGGCATCCAGTGACAGGATGGAGCGAGCGGTCCCCCCAGGGGCCTGTATATTGGCAAAAAGCCGATGCAGATTATGATGGGTGCCCTTGTTTTGAATGAAGCCGTTCTGGTCCGGATGGACAATAGAGGAAATAACCCTAGAGAGCCTTGTGGCCAGAACCCTCGCAAGAAGCTTTACATCTGCATTAAGAAGTGAGATTGGTCTGTAGGATTCTAGATCTAGAGGATCCTTGCCTTTTTTTGGAATTAATGTTATTACGGCTTCCATCATTGAATCTGGCAACTTTCTATAGATTTTCTATAAATATCAAATAACAATGGGGATAATGGGCAGCCCTGCCGCGTGCCTCTATTTAAATCAATACTACTGCTCAGGATCCCATTAAGACTTAATTTTGCCCTTGGAGATCTATACAATAGTTTGAGAATGCCTATAAATTTTTCCCCAAAGCCCATCCTTGCCAGAACCTTCCAGAGGAAGCGCCACTCCACCCTGTCAAAGGCCTTAGAGGCATCCAGTGACAGGATGGAGCGAGCGGTCCCCCCAGGGGCCTGTATATTGGCAAAAAGCCGATGCAGATTATGATGGGTGCCCTTGTTTTGAATGAAGCCGTTCTGGTCCGGATGGACAATAGAGGAAATAACCCTAGAGAGCCTTGTGGCCAGAACCCTCGCAAGAAGCTTTACATCTGCATTAAGAAGTGAGATTGGTCTGTAGGATTCTAGATCTAGAGGATCCTTGCCTTTTTTTGGAATTAATGTTATTACGGCTTCCATCATTGAATCTGGCAACTTTCCATCCTCCACTGATTCAGAAAAGACCTCCAGCAATCTGGGGAAAATATAGTCCCCATATTTACTATAGAATTTATATGGGAGTCCATCTGAACCAGGGGTGGAGTTGGCTGAGCATAGTTTAATAGCTCCCTCAAGTTCCTGAACTGAGACCTCTAGTTCAAGTGCTTTCTTTTGCGTCTCAGTAATAGTTGGAATAGCGATCCCATCAAGATACAAATCCATCTTATCATCTGTGATCTTAGATTCAGCTTTATACAGGTCCAGGAAATAGTCCACAAAGGCCTTCTCTACCGGACCCTGTCCACTAACCATCCTACCATTAATCAGTCGAACGTTATCTATATGTTTTTTAGATTTTTGACTTGCAGTCACTCTGGACAGAAATTTACCGGGTCGCCCTGACTCCGTAAAGTATTTTTGCCCTTTAAAGACTTAAATACTTTTTGCAGTTTACTTGAGTAAATTATTTTCAATACTATTATTGTTAAAAATTGGGATTATATGCATGCATTTTTATCTTGCAGCGGATGTTGGGGCGGGGATATGACCGCACCTGGTCCCACGCTGAGAAGCAGCAGATTGTGCGGGAGCTGGCATTTGAGATCTGGTGCAAAACGGGTCTCAAATGATCAGACATGAAGCGCAGACACCCCCGGTTTATAAAAATAATCCAGAATGAAAAATGCCCAGGTAGATGCCCTGGTAAATAACTTTTGTATGTTTTGCCAACACTCTGTAATGTATACAGTGCTAAGCAAAAGTATTCACCCCCCTTGACTTTGTTCTTTTTTTTGTTGTCTCATATACTGGAATTAACATGGATTGTTTAAAGATTTGCATCATTTAATTTGTAGAACATGCCCACGACTTAGACCTTTTTTTAAATTTGTTAATTGTAAAGCATACAACAAATAGGACAAAATAACAGAAAAGGTCAATGTGCATAACTATTCACCCCCCTAAGGTCAATACTTTGTAGAGCCACCTTTTGCGGCAATCACAGCTCCAAGTCGCTTTGGATAAGTCTCTATGAGCTTGCCACATCTTACCACTGGGATTTTTGCCCATTCCTCCTTACAAAACTGATCCAGCTCTTTCCAATTGGATGGTTTGCGCTTGTGAACAGCAATCTTTAAGTCTGACCACAGATTTTCTATTGGATTGAGATCTGCGCTGTGATTAGGCCATTCCAGCACATTTACATGTTTCCCCTTAAACCACTCAAGTGTTGCTTTAACAGTGTGTTTGGGGTCATTGTCCTGCAGGAAGGTGAACCTCCGTCCTAGCCTCAAATCACGCACAGAGTGGTACAGGTTTTGCTCAAGAATATCACTGTCCATTTTTTCCTCAACTCTGACCAGTTTCCCAGTCCCGGCTGCTGAAAAACATCCCCACAGCATGATGCTGCCACCACCATGTTTCATTGTGAGGATGGTGTTCTTTGGGTGATGTGTTGGCTTAGTGCCAGACAAATGACGGACTGAACCATCACTGGGTCTGCTGGAGAAGCCTGAGGGCTAGCCTACTTCCTACCGGCTATGGACCCAGGACTATGGAGACCCCCACTCTGACCTATTTCGGTTAGAGTGAACTATAAACCATGAATTATTGGTTGAGTTTATAGGCCACATCTTTCCTATTCCCCATTAAAGTTGCATGGTGTGAATCCATAAACGCAATAAGGGTTAACTCTGCTCTGAGACTCCCAATGAATGTGTTAGTTTATTTGTCCTTTTGTTCTATTGTGTTAGTGATGGGATTATGAAGTAGCTGACTCTGGTGTAGAGAAGTAGATCATCCTATGATACACTCAGGAGATAATCTCATCCCATGGGTCTCCTCTCTCCCTATTGTTTCATCAAGACACTGTGGAGGGAATGTCTGATTGCATGTAATTCATTTTTTATTGAGTTGTGCGGCATAAAGCTGGCAGCCACTGCAATTATATATAGATCCCTCCATATTGGAATTTCTTTATATCTAATGTTGTTAAGATTTCTGAGTTGTTTCTCTAAAATCTAAACATTCTGAGATTACAGAAGTTCCTATTCCTTCTATTCGGAGAAGGCGATCGGCGGAGGCCGAGGAGGAGAAGGAGGTCGGACCCTCCCAGCCTATTGAGCCACCCCCACCAGATGTGGGAGAAGTGAAAGAGGTGGAGGTGGAAAGTGCTGGACCCTCCAGCACCGCCCCATCTCAGGACTCGGAAGAAGAGGAGGCAATCACCAGCCCCTGCCAGGAGGGTAAATATGTGCACATAGCAATATGAGTATGTATCCATAACATGTACATAAACATTAACTTAACAAATAAATAATATTAAACTCTATTGAACTATCACTACCTAACAAACAAACAAAAAAAATTATACTGTACTGAAATATCACAAATAGAGTTGAGCGAACACCTGGATGTTCGGGTTCGAGAAGTTTGGCCGAACTTCCCGGAAATGTTCGGGTTCGGGATCCGAACCCGACCCGAACTTTGTCCCGAACCCGAACCCCATTGAAGTCAATGGGGACCCGAACTTTTCGGCACTAAAAAGGCTGTAAAACAGCCCAGGAATGAGCTAGAGGGCTGCAAAAAGCAGCAACATGTAGGTAAATCCCCTGCAAACAAATGTGGATAGGGAAATGAATAAAAAAAAAAAAAAAATTAACCAATATCAATTGGACAGAGGTCCCATAGCAGAGAATCTGGCTTCACATCAGCAGAGAATCAGTCTCTTCATGCCATAGCAGAGAATCTGGCTTCATGTCAGCAGAGAATCAGTCTTCATGTCATAGCAGAGAATCAGGCTTCACGTCACCCACCACTGAAACAGGCCACTGTCACATATTTAGGCCCCGGCACCCAGACAGAGGAGAGAGGTCCCGTAACAGAGAATCTGGCTTCATGTCAGCACAGAATCAGTCTTCATGTCATAGCAGAGAATCAGGCTTCACGTCACCCACCACTGGAACAGGACACTGTCACATATTTAGGCCCAGGCACCCAGGCAGAGGAGAGAGGTCCCGTAACAGAGAATCTGGCTTCATGTCAGCACAGAATCAGTCTTCATGTCATAGCAGAGAATCAGGCTTCACGTCACCCACCACTGGAACAGGCCACTGTCACATATTTAGGCCCCGGCACCCAGACAGAGGAGAGAGGTCCCGTAACAGAGAATCTGGCTTCATGTCAGCACAGAATCAGTCTTCATGTCATAGCAGAGAATCAGGCTTCACGTCACCCACCACTGGAACAGGCCACTGTCACATATTTAGGCCCAGGCACCCAGGCAGAGGAGAGAGGTCCCGTAACAGAGAATCTGGCTTCATGTCAGCACAGAATCAGTCTTCATGTCATAGCAGAGAATCAGGCTTCACGTCACCCACCACTGGAACAGGCCACTGTCACATATTTAGGCCCCGGCACCCAGACAGAGGAGAGAGGTCCTGTAACAAAGAATCTGGCTTCATGTCAGCACAGAATCAGTCTTCATGTCATAGCAGAGAATCAGGCTTCACGTCACCCACCACTGGAACAGGCCACTGTCACATATTTAGGCCCCGGCACCCAGACAGAGGAGAGAGGTCCCGTAACAGAGAATCTGGCTTCATGTCAGCAGAGAATCAGTCTTCATGTCATAGCAGAGAATCAGGCTTCACGTCACCCACCACTGGAACAGGCCACTGTCACATATTTAGACCCCGGCACCCAGACAGAGGAGAGAGGTCCCGTAACAGAGAATCTGGCTTCATGTCAGCACAGAATCAGTCTTCATGTCATAGCAGAGAATCAGGCTTCACGTCACCCACCACTGGAACAGGCCACTGTCACATATTTAGGCCCAGGCACCCAGACAGAGGAGAGGTTCATTCAACTTTGGGTTGCCCCGCAATATAATGGTAAAATGAAAATAAAAATAGGATTGAATGAGGAAGTGCCCTGGAGTACAATAATATATTGTTAAGGTGAGGTAGTTAATGTCTAATCTGCACAAGGGATGGACAGGTCCTGTGGGATCCATGCCTGGTTCATTTTTATGAACATCAGCTTGTCCACATTGGCTGTAGACAGGCGGCTGCGTTTGTCTGTAATGACGCCCCCTGCCGTGCTGAATACACGTTCAGACAAAACGCTGGCCGCCGGGCAGGCCAGCACCTCCAAGGCATAAGAGGCTAGCTCTGGCCACGTGGACAATTTGGAGACCCAGAAGTTGAATGGGGCCGAACCATCAGTCAGTACGTGGAGGGGTGTGCACAGGTACTGTTCCACCATGTTAGTGAAATGTTGCCTCCTGCTAACATGTTCCGTATCAGGTGGTGGTGCAGTTAGCTGTGGCGTGGTGACAAAACTTTTCCACATCTCTGCCATGCTAACCCTGCCCTCAGAGGAGCTGGCCGTGACACAGCTGCGTTGGCGACCTCTTGCTCCTCCTCTGCCTTCGCCTTGGGCTTCCACTGGTTCCCCTGTGACATTTGGGAATGCTCTCAGTAGCGCGTCTACCAACGTGTGCTTGTACTCGCGCATCTTCCTATCACGCTCCAGTGTAGGAAGTAAGGTGGGCACATTGTCTTTGTACCGGGGATCCAGCAGGGTGGCAACCCAGTAGTCCGCACACGTTAAAATGTGGGCAACTCTGCTGTCGTTGCGCAGGCGCTGCAGCATGTAGTCGCTCATGTGTGCCCAGAGGTAAGGACAAGCTGTCCTCTGTGGGAGGCGTATCGTCATCGTCCTGTGTTTCCCCCCAGCCACGCACCAGTGATGGGCCCGAGCTGCTTTGGGTGCCACCCCGCTGTGAACATGCTTCATCCTCATCCTCCTCCACCTCCTCCTCATCCTCGTCCTCCTCGTCATCCAGTAGTGGGCCCTGTCTGGCCACATTTGTACCTGGCCTCTGCTGTTGCAAAAAACCTCCCTTTGAGTCACTTCGAAGAGACTGGCCTGAAAGGGCTAAAAATGACCCATCTTCCTCCTCTTCCTCCTCGGCCACATCCTCTTACATCATCGCCCTAAGTGTTTTCTCAAGGAGACATAGAAGTGGTATTGCAACGGTGATAACGGCGTCATCGCAGCTCTCCGCCTGGGGCCCAGCCGCCACTACATTTACCCAGTGTGCAGTTAGGGAGATATAGCGTCCATGGCTGTGCTTACTGGTCCACGTATCTGTGGTTAGGTGGACCTTGCCACAGATGGCGTTGCGCAGTGCACACTTGATTTTATCGGATACTTGGTTGTGCAGGGAAGGCACGGCTCTCTTGGAGAAGTAGTGCCGGCTGGGAACAACATACTGTGGGACAGCAAGCGACATGAGCTGTTTGAAGCTGTCTGTGTCCACCAGCCTAAATGACAGCATTTCATAGGCCGGTAGTTTAGAAATGCTGGCATTCAGGGCCAGGGATCGAGAGTGGCTAGGTGGGAATTTACGCTTTCTCTCAAATGTTTGTGAGATGGAGAGCTGAACGCTGCCGTGTGACATGGTTGAGATGCTTGGTGACGCAGGTGGTGGTGTTGGTGGTACATCCCATGTTTGCTGGGCGGCAAGTGCCAACGTCCCTCCAGAGGCGGAGGAAGAGGCTGAGGCGGCGGCAGCATCAGAAGAGGCCGAGGCGGCAGCAGCAGAAGAGGTAGCAGGGGGAGCCTGAGTGACTTCCTTGTTTTTAAGGTGTTTACTCCACTGCAGTTCATGCTTTGCATGCAGGTGCCTGGTCATGCAGGTTGTGCTAAGGTTCAGAACATTAATGCCTCGCTTCAGGCTCTGATGGCACAGCATGCAAACCACTCGGGTCTTGTCGTCAGCACATTGTTTGAAGAAGTGCCATGCCAGGGAACTCCTTGAAGCTGCCTTTGGGGTGCTCGGTCCCAGATGGCGGCGGTCAGTAGCAGGCGGAGTCTCTTGGCGGCGGGTGTTCTGATTTTGCCCACTGCTCCCTCTTTTGCTATGCTGTTGGCTTGGTCTCACCACTGCCTCTTCCTCTGAACTGTGAAAGACAGTGGCACGACCTTCATTCCATGTGGGGTCTAGGACCTCATCGTCCCCTGTATCGTCTTCCACCCAGTCTTGATCCCTGACCTCCTGTTCAGTCTGCACACTGCAGAAAGACGCAGCAGTTGGCACCTGTGTTTCGTCATCATCAGAGACGTGCTGAGGTGGTATTCCCATGTCCTCATCATCAGGAAACATAAGTGGTTGTGCGTTAGTGCATTCTATCTCTTCCACCCCTGGGGAAGGGCTAGGTGGATGCCTTGGGAAACCCTGCCAGCAGAGTCTTCAAACAGCATAAGAGACTGCTGCATAACTTGAGGCTCAGACAGTTTCCCTGATATGCATGGGGGTGATGTGACAGACTGATGGGCTTGGTTTTCATGCGCCATCTGTGCGCTTTCTGCAGAAGACTGGGTGGGAGATAATGTGAACGTGCTGGATGCACTGTCGGCCACCCAATTGACTAATGCCTGTACCTGCTCAGGCCTTACCATCCTTAGAACGGCATTGGGCCCCACCAAATATGGCTGTAAATTCTGGCGGCTACTGCGACCTGAGGTAGTTGGTACACTAGGACGTGTGGCTGTGGCAGAACGGCCACGTCCTCTCCCAGCACCAGAGAGTCCACTAACACCACCACGACCATGTCCACGTCCGCGTCCCTTACTAGATGTTTTCCTCATTGTTACCGTTCACCACAATAAGAAAAATATTATTCGGGCCAATGTATTGAATTCCAATTCAGGCCTTTTTTTACAGACACCTAACACTATCTGGCTATCTATTTAGGTACCGTATTACACTAATACCGGCACACCAGTAATGACAGATTTAGCTGAATATAAATGTAAGGCCTATTTTTTAGGCGCTGGGTGACAGGTATACGTTTAATCACAGATTTAGACTTGGATCTGCACTGTAGCGTGTGTGTTAAGTTTTTCAGAATGACCCTATCAGCACCTTGAATCTAATATACCCTTTTAGGGATAGATTAAAAGTAGGCCTGATGAAGCAGAAACCACTAATTTTGAGAATTGCAAATTTGGGAATTGTTTTTCAACCCAGAACAAAAACTGTGCTTTCACGGTCACAAACAATAACTTGACCAGCTAAAACAGTACAGATTTGGTTGAATATAAATGTGAGGCCTATTTTTTAGGCGCTGGGTGACAGGCTCAACTTGCCCCTGATGTAGTATATGTCCAAAAAATAACCACACTATCGATGGTTAATTGCACTTGATGAAAGCTTGACCCTGATGTAGGATATAGCAAAAAATAACCACACTATTGATGGTTAAATGCACTTGGGTGACACAAGCTCAGCTTGCCCCGATGTAGTATATGGCCAAAAAATAACCACACTATTGATGGTTAAATGCACTTGATGAAAGTTTGACCCTGATGTAGGATATAGCAAAAAATAACCACACTATTGATGGTTAAATGCACTTGATGAAAGCTTGACCCTGATGTAGGATATAGCAAAAAATAACCACACTATTGATGGTTAAATTTACTTGGTGGTAGCTTGTCCTGGAGCACCACAAGCCACAAAATGGCCGCCGATCACCCCAGAAAAAGTGATATAAAAACGCTCTGGGCAGCCTAAAAAAAGTGAGCAATTGAATAGCAGCAGTTCAATGATCCACAGCTGTAGATCGATCACTGAATGAAGTCTTTTGGAGGAGTTAATCACTGCCTAATCTCGTCCTAACGTCGCAGCTGCAACCTCTCCCTACACTTGTATCAGCAGAGTGACGTGCAGCGCTATGTGACCCAAGCTTAAATAGAGGCTGGGTCACATGCTGCACTGGCCAATCACAGCCATGCCAATAGTAGGCAAGGCTGTGATGGCCTCTTGGGGCAAGTAGTATGATGCTTATTGATTGGCTGCAGCCTTTCAAAAAGCGCCAAGAAAGCGCCGAACACCGAACCCGAACCCAGACTTTTACGAAAATGTTTGGGTTCGGGTCCGTGTTACGGACACCCCAAAATTCGGTACGAACCCGAACTATACAGTTCGGGTTCGCTCATCCCTAATCACAAACTAATAAACTATATAATCATCGTAAACATCACTAACGTATTGAGATTTAAATCGTCAATGTGTATAAAGACTTTAAATAAAAAAAATTAAAAAAGGTAAAAAATAGACAGACATATTTTGTACCACCGTGTACATATCGACAGTCTCTATTAAAATATCCAATGACCTAACCCCTCAGGTGAACACTGTAAAAATAAAAAAATAGAAACAATAAAAAAATTATAATAATTTTGTCACCTAACATCACTAAAAGTGCAACACCAATCTATCAAAAAAGGCATATGCCCTCAAAATAGTACCAATCTGTCATTTCATTCAGCCAAAAATGAGACCCTACCATTAGACAAATAAAAATAATATTATGGCTCTCAAACTATGAAGACATTAAAACATGAATTGTTATTGGTTCATCAATGCTTTTGTGTAAAACAGAAATAACAAAAATAAGAAAACATATTAGGTCTTGCCGCATCTGTAACAACCAGCTGTATAAAAATATCATACCAAGTAACCCCTTAGGTGGACACCTTTCAAAACAAAAAATAAAAACTCTCCAAAAAGTTATTTTTTGGACAACTTTTATCACAAAAAGGACTTTGTATTCTGTGGCTGGAGCTACAAGCGATCAAAAAGTCATATGCACCACAAAATAAATGTTTAAAGGTTTAATAAGAATTGCAAATAATGTTCATATTTTTTTTTCCAACAGTACTGAAGACATTGAAGGCCAAAGTGGCAAAAATGCAGAAGGAGCACCGCAGGATATGCTGGCCATTCAGGAGCGGATGAAGGCCATGGAGGAGAGGCACAGCTAGCCCATGAAGGGGGTGCAGGAGATGCTCCTGCTATTGGAAAAGTTGCCTTAAAATATATTTTTTTTTTCTAATACGTTATATAAATCATTTATACAGTTATAACACAATCAGCCAGAACTGACAGCAGCCGGTAAATACATGTCAAATACATATAGGGTCCATTCACACGTCTGTAAAATGGGTCCGCATCCGTTCCACAATTTAGCGGAACGGTTACAGACCCATTGATTTTCATTTCTAGTCAGCAAAATTAGGCATTCACAGGATAAGGAAGTAAGTGTAGGCCAGTGCAGGCCCCAAAAATTAGCCAACAGGCGTTCACCTGACAGCAAAAAACTTTGTATTCTGTGGCTGGAGGTACATTAGCCGTTCACAGGATAAATAAGTAAGTGTCGGCCAGAACAGGCCCCAAAAGTTAGCCAACAGGCGTTCACCTGACAGCAAAGAACTTTGTATTCTGTGGCTTGAGGTACATTAGCCGTTCACAGGATAAATAAGTAAGTGTCGGCCACTAGTACATGCCCCAAAAATTAGGCATTCAACGGACATAAAAGGCCTTTTATGCTGCTGTATTTACCTAAGACAGGGACCATGAATTGTTATGGGTGGTGGCGGATATTTGTGGGCTGTCATGAGAAATTTGAATAAACCATGGTCTACTGGCCACATGTGTTGAATTCCTCCGAGATCCATACCTCATTCATTTTTTAGAAATGTGAGGTAGTCAACACTGTCGTGAGCTAGGTGAGTGCGCTTACCGGTCACGATCCCCCCTGTCGCGCTGAACGTCCTTTCGGACAGGACACTGGACGAGGGGCAAGCCAACAGTCCCATGGCAAATCGTGCCAGCTTGGGCCAGAGGTCAAGCCTGCCCACCCAGTAGTCCAGGGGTTCATCGCTTCTCGGAGCGTCCACATCGGCAGTTAACCCGATGTACAGATGTAGCAGGGTTAGCACTCCAGCTCTTAACTCAAATTTCTTAACTCATCGAGTTATCTTGGGACAAAAGCCATTGAAAAGCAATTGAAGGTGTTTGCTTACATTAGATAACTTAACTCAGAAATCTCAGAAAACAGGAGTGTTAACTCTAATCCATCCGTAGTTGGACACCTGTCAGTCTAGGCGTTCGCTGAGGCTGAATCCAGAGGACAGCTGTCGATGGGTCGGCTGAAAGAATGATCTCATATCAAAAGTGACCAACACATCTTCAAACTGCCCTCTTCTTGCAGGCGCTGTTGTATTGGTACCCGCAACGGTTTCTCTGTGAGTGGAAATTCCACTGCCAGCGCCCGCAAAAGCAGAATGCAAAATTTCTCAAAGCAAGGCATGGAAGTTCTGCATTCTGACAGCCCTCTGTGATGGTGGTAACATTTCCGCCATTTTTTGTTTGTACCGGGGGTCTAAGTACGTTGCCGCCCAGTACTGGTCCTTTCTCTTCATGCTTTTTATACGGAGGTCCCTCTTAAAACACTGGAGCATGAAGGCCCCCATTTGCACTAAACTGGAAGCGGTGTAGTGGCCTGGCTCCTGCTCATCATCCAGGATAATGTCGTCCTCATTCTCCTCCCCCATCCACGGACAACACCAGGGATCCCTGAAAGGTTTAAAGCATGCTCTTCTTGCTCCTCCTCATCCGCCCCAGCACATCCTCCTCTGACTCCTCTTCAGACTCCTGTTGTTGACTTGTCTCAGATGGAGTAGCCTCCCCTGGGAATTCATCCAGCATTGCAACTTCCTCATCTTCCAGCTCCTCAAAGGCTTGATCAATGACACAATGCAATGCACGCTCCAGAAAGAAATCGTAAGGTACGATGTCACTGATGGCGTCCTGGCTGCGACTGACCAGTTTGCGTCGCGCATGAGCAGCCACTGGCGCGGTGAAAAAAAAACAAGCTCCCCAGAACCTGTCCTGCCGCAGAGTTCATACAGGTAGTCATTAACTGCACGTTTCTGCTGGAGCAGCCTATCAAGCATGTACAAGGTGGAGTTCCATAGCATCGGGCAGCCACAAATCAGACGTCTGACGGTCAGGTTGTGTCACCGCTGAATGTCAGCGAGGCGAGCCATTGCCGTGTAAGATCTTTTGAAATGGCCAGATATTTTCCTGGCCTGCCGCAAGATGTCCTGGACCCGGGGTATTTAGCAACGAATCAATGCATGACCAAGTTCAGGACGTGTGCCATGCACGGAACGTGTGTCACTTTGCCCTGTTTCAGCGAGCTCAGCAGATTGGCACCGTTGTCACACACTACTTTACCAACTGTTAAATTTAGCGGGGTTAGCCACTGATCTGCCTGTAAATGCAAAGCTGAAAGGAGTGCAGGACCGCTGAGGCTCTTGCCTTCCAGGCACAACAGACGCAGCACAGCATGGCATGTCGAATAGGTTCTGGGGATCTTGGGGGGGCGCAGCGGATGAGACGATAGCAGCGGAAAAGGCGGAGTCAGCCGAGGAGGAGAGGGAGAATGGAGTAGGAGGAGGAGGAGAAGAGGCAGGCCTGCATGCAATCCGTGGCGTTAACACCAAATCTACATGGGTGCCATGGTGTCAGGGATCAGAGAGGAAGGAAAGAGGGTGCACTCTGATTCCACCCTCAAACCCTGTCCCTGCCTACCTACACTACCCGACCTAGGCAACAGGGCGTAACTGGGCGATGGTCCCTTACTTGCGTAAATGCACAGAGGAAAGATACGGAAGGTCAACAAGCCAAGGGTCAGAACCAGGAGAAGCGGGAGTACAAATGGAGCGGGCAATGTAAGGTCAACAGTCAGAGCCGAGGTCAATCCAGGAGAGCAAATACGTACAAAGGATGAGACGAAGTCGAGGTCAAAGAATGTGCCGAGGTCACAAGGTCAGGAGGTCAATCAGAACAAGCAGCCACAGACTAGAACCAAGGAACAAGGAAGCACCAATGGACCAGTATCACAGGCAACTTGTAGCCAGCAGGTTGCCTGTATTTATAGTGGGGAGTGAGGGTCATGTGACGTGGCCAGCGTCACATGACCGACAGACAGACAAGTCGAGCACCGAGTGATCAGCTTGGCGCTCAAGGCAGACCTAGGAGCAGGGGGCCTCCCAGCTAGCCAAGCCGCCCTGGGAACGAGGCTGAACACAGATCCTCGCTCCCGAAGCTAAGCAGCAGGTCTGCGGCTGATGGAAGACCGAGTGTGCCTTCGGCACCACGTTACACACGGGTTGCATGCTTGACAGCAGTCAGAAAGTTCACCCAGTGGGCAGTAAAAGTTATGTACCTTCCCTGCCTGTGTTTTCTAGACCACGTGTCTGTGGTCAGATGCATCTTGACACCGACACTGTGTGCCAGAGATACATTCACTTGCTGCTGAACGTGGTCATATAGCTCTGGGATGCCCTTCTGGGAGAAATATTTCCTTCCTGGGACCTTCCATTGCGGGGTTCTAATGGCCCCAAATTTTCTAAAGGCCTCCGAGTCCACCAGTTTATATGGCAGTAGTTGGCGGGCTAGCAGTTTCGACAAGCCAGCGGTCAGCCATTGGGCAAGAGGGTTATCTGGCGTCATCATCTTTTTACACTCGAACATTTGGGCCCACAGAACATACTATGAATAGCCCCTGGCCCTATCTTATATGAAGGATGGCCTTATGCCTATCCCATGCATGTTTAAACTCCTTCACTGTATTTGCAGCTACCACTTCTGCAGGAAGGCTATTCCATGTATCCACTACTCTCTCAGTAAAGTAATACTTCCTGATATTACTTTTAAACCTTTGCCCCTCTAATTTTAAACTATGTCCTCTTGTAGCAGTTTTTCTTCTCTCCTCTTTTACCTTGTTGATTCCCTTTATGTATTTAAAAGTTTCTATTATATCCTCTCTGACTCGTCTTTCTTCCAAGCTATACATGTTAAGGTCCTTTAATGTTTCCTGGTAAGTTTTATCCTGCAACCATGTACTAGTTTAGTAGCTCTTTTATGAACTCTCTCCAAAGTATCAATATCATTCTGGAGATATGGTCTCCAGTACTGCGCACAATACTCCAAATGAGGTCTCACTAGTGTTCTGTTGAGCTTTCTACTGGTAATACCTCTCCCTATACACCCAAGCATTCTGCTAGCATTTCCTGATGCTCTATGACATTGTCTGCCTACCTTTAAGTCTTCTGAAATAATGACCCCTAAATCCCTTTCCTCAGATACTGAGGTTAGGACTGTATCACTGATTTTATATTCTGCTCTTGGGTTTTTACGCTCCAGGTGCATTATCTTGCACTTATCAACATTCCATTTTCGTTGCCAGATTTTTGACCATTCCTCTACTTTTCCTAAATCCTTTTCCATTTGCTGTATCCCTCCAGGAACATCAACCCTGTTACAAATCTTTGTGTCATCAGCAAAAAGACACACCTCTTGGGCTGATCTGGGTACTGTCGTCAGACTGCTGAGTGGCGGCCGTTGCTACCTCCTCTTCCTGATCCGATGCTAAGAATGGCTGCGCATCTAAAATGTCTTGCAATGGATCGGAAAATAATTCCTGTGACTCATGCGGAGAGTATATGGTGGTGGTGGTGTTGGTGGTGGTGTCTTTGGGGGTGCACACAGCAGAGAGTGAAGAGGGTGTAGATAGATAGGATGAGGAAGGTGCAGAAGCGGAAGGCTGAGTAAGCCACTCAACCAAGTCTGGTGCGTCCTTTGACATAATCAAACGCACCTTCTGCAACTTCCCACTTAGGCTCCGGTCTGGTGCTCCTGCCCGACCCCTACCACCCCTGCGGAAGGACCTGACTCTTCCTCTGCCTGTGATTTTTTTAAATGACCCTGTGACAAAAGTCTCTAGAAAAGCGCAGTGTTTGTGGAAGAAGGTATATAACACCCAGCTTCAATCTGTCGTTTTGGGGGGGCGACTGGTATATCACACCAGTTATAATAATTTTTTTTCCAGTACCGTTTGTCACTGTGTGTAGCAGAGGGAATGCATCAAAACAGCAAAAAAAATTATGTTTGGTATATAACACCCCTCTTCAATCACTTGTTTTGTGGGATCACTTGTTTGGCCAGACTCTCCATGGTGGGAGGAAGGAGACAGGGTGGTGCTTAACTGACTGGAAGCATTATCTGCTAAAATCCAACCGACCACCTGGTTGCACTGGTCTGACTTCAAGAGTGGTGTCCTGCAAACTGGGACATTAAGCTACAGTAGGTATCGTGGATTACTGTTTTTCTTGTGCTCTGGCAGCAGGCACAGTTTCAATGCGCCCAGCTCCACGGCCTCTCTATGCACCATCAGCATCATGGCCACTTCCCTGTCCCTTACTGCTCACCTTCTTCATTTTAAATGGGATATATGCTTAAAAGTATGTCACACATACAGTAGCGTAGGAATTGGAAGTGTATGCACAAACATTTTTTAAAAGGTATTTGGGATGTGGAAACGTCACACAAGAGATATCCCGCATATAATGTCAATGCTGTCACCAGCGGCTAATAAAAAATTACAGGGCTTGTCATAGGTATTTGAGATGAGAATACGTTACAGGAGAGGTACTACCAGTAATGTCACTGTCCAAAGTGTCTACGTAAAAAGAACACTGTATGTCACAGATAACATTTTTAGGCGCACGCATTACACTGGAGATGTGGCACTGGTAATGTCACTGTCAGAAGCGGACACCATCTATTGAAAAAGTTCACTGGATGTCACTGATATTTTAGGGATGCGCACAATTTAAACAGGAGTTGTGGCGCGGATAATTTAACTGTCCGCAGCAGACACCGCCTACGGAAAAAGTTCACTGGATGTCACTGATATTTTAGGGATGTGCACACTTTACACAGAAGATGTGGCACACATAATTTTACTGGCAGCGGCCCATTTGACGCAATTTAGCGCAGAATGCGCAAAAATATATATTGCTGCTGTCACACACAATAGTCCTTAAAAGGATTTTTGGGTTTCTGAAAAGTTTTTGTAATAAAAATCTTCCAATAACACTCCCTACACTGTCTGTCCCTTCCTATGCTCAACTCTCCCTGACTAAGACTGAGCTGAACACGTGTCATCGAGTGCTTTATAGCACCTGATGACGTGTTCCGACCAGCCAATCACTGTAATGCCAGTAGCCAACATGGCTACGGCATTACAGTGCATGCCAATACCTTCCTGCACATTTATTGGCTGCGTAGCAGTACCGCCATTAGCCGAGCATTGAGATGCTCGATCCGAACTAGTGTTCGGCCGAGCATAGTCGATCAACACTATTAGGTATCTTTCCAATCCCTTATAATGGTGATGATGAGCACTACATATTAGTAATATTCATCAATGGGTCTTTTATTTGGAATATGACATATCCATTGTGGCATTGTGGTTTGTTTTCTTTGCTTTATATGTATATTTTTTAAAAGTTACCTCATATGTAATCAATAAAATATTTATTTAGATTGATCATTTGTTGTGTATTTATTATGTGTGTTTTGGTGTGGGGATTCTAATTTAGCTGTGCGCAGCCATTACCTTGTTAGGAGTTAGTGCATCTTTGTGGGATATCATTTTAGTAATGTAATTTTATTTTATTAGGATGTTAGAAAGTTTAGAATTTTAGAAGCAATTTATTACATTTTTACGAAAATTTCTAAAATCTATTTTTTTAAGGACCAGATCAGTTCTGAAGTAATTTTGAGGAGCTCACATAATAGAAACCACCTATAAATAACCCATTTTAGAAACGACACCACTCAAACTATTCAAAACTGGCTTTAAAAATGTTGTTAACTCTTTAAGTATTCCACAGGAATTAAAGCAAAATAGAGAGGAAATTTCAAAATGTCAATTTTTTTTTTGCAGATTTTCCATTTTTTTATTTTTTTTCCTGTAACACATCCAGGGTTAACAACAAAACAAGCCTCAATATTTACTACCCTGATTCTGCAGTTTATAGAAACACCCAATATGTGGTCGTATATACTGCTGTATGGGCGCACGGCAGGGCTCAAAAGGCAAGGAGCGCCCTATGGTTTTTGGAGGGCAGATTTTGCTGGAATTGTCTTAGGGCCCTATGTTGCATTTGAAGAAACCCTGAGGTACACCAACAGTGAAAACCCCCAAAAAGTGACCACATTTTGTAAACTACACCACCCAAAAAATGGGTGTAGTGAGTAGAGATGGATGAACATCGGCCGGGAGTTTTTGCAAACTCACGTTCGCGATCAAATGTTCGTGAACCGTGCGTTTGCGTCGGGCCCCATTCACTTTAATGGCAGGCGAACCTGAAAAACTGTAAGGTCATATTTGCAGCCACCAAATACTTACTAGAAGTGCACAAATAGTCCCTCAACATGGACAGTGACATACAAGAATGGGATCAATGGCAAAAATTCCCGCAAAAAATATGTATTTTAATATGTATTTTATTTTAGGCCAGTGGAGTACAGGCCCCAAAAATTAGGCATTTACCTGACAGAAAAGAACAAGTGATTATGTGACTGAAGGTATATTAGACGGTCACTGGATAACAATTTTACTGTAGGCCAGTACAGGCCAAAAAAATTAGGCATTCAACTGACAGAAAAGAACAAGTGATTATGTGGCTGGAGGTATATTAGTCGGTCAGTGGATAACAATTTTTCGGCAGGCCAGTGGAGTACAGGCCCCAAAAATTAGGCATTTACCTGACAGAAAAGAACAAGTGATTATGTGGCTGGAGGTATATTAGACGGTCACTGGATAACAATTTTACTGTAAGCCAGTACAGGCCCCAAAAATTAGGCATTCACCTGACAAAAAGAACAAGTGATTATGTGGCTGGAGGTAACTATTTTACTGTAGGCCAGTAAAGGCCCCAAAAATTTGGCATTCATCTGACCGAAAAGTACAAGTGATTATGTGGCTGAATGTACATTAGGCGGTCACTGGATAAATATTTTACTGTAAACCATCCAGTAGAGGCCCCCAAAATTAGGCATTCGCAATAGGCCTTTTATGCCACTGTATATACAAAAGACATGGACCATTCTTTGTTCTGGATAATGGCGGCTATGTGTAGGCTGGAATAAGGAAATTCAATTACACGTGGTCGTCACAGGTGTTGAATTCCCCCGAGATCCATGCCTCATTCATTTTTAGAAATGTGAGGTAATCCACACTATCGTGAGCTAGTCGAGTGTGCTTATCGGTCACAATCCCCTCTGCTCTGAACGTCCTTTCGGACAGGACACTGGAGAAGGGGCAAGCCAACAGTTCCTTGGCAAATTGTGCTAACTCTGGCCATAGATCAAGCCTGCACACCCAGTAGTCCAGAGGTTCCTTGCTTCTCAGAGCGTCCACATCAGCCGTTAACCCGATGTAGTCGGACACCTGTTGGTCTAGGCGTTTCCTGAGGCTGGATCCGGAGGGCGGCTGTTCATGGGTTGGCTGGAAGAATGATCTCATATCCAAAGTGACCAACACATCTTTAAACCGCCCTCTTCTTGCAGGCGCGGTAGGATTGCTACCTGCACCTGTCTCGCTGTGGGTGTTAATTCCTCTGCCAGCGCCCGCAACAGCAAAATGCAGCATCTCTCGTAGCAATGCCTGGAAATGCTGCATTATGACAGCCTTCTGTGATGCTGGTAACATGTCCGCCATTTTCTGTTTGTACCAGGGGTCTAAGTACGTTGCCACCCAGTACTGGTCCTTGCCCTTTATGATTTTTATACGGGGGTCCCTCTTCAAACACTGGAGCATGAAGGCCCCCATTTGCACTAAATCGGAAGCGGTGTGGAGTGCCCTTGCTCCTGCTCATCGCCCAGGAGAATGTCGTCCTCGGTCCCCCTCAAAGCCTGCTCTTCTTGCTCCTCCTCCTCCCCACATCCACCATCCTCCTCTGACTCCTCTTCAGACTCCTGCTGACTTGTCTCATATGGAGTAGCCCCCCTGGGAATTAATTAAGCATTGCGACTTCCTCATCCTCCAGCTCCTGCTCCTCAATGGGTTAATAAATGACACAACGCAATGCACGCTCCAGAAAGAAAGTGTAAGGTACAATGTCACTGATGGTGCCTTAACTACGACTTACCAGTTTGGTGATCTCATCAAATGGCCGCAGAAGTCTGCATGCATTGCGCATGAGCAGCCACTGGCGAGGTGAAAAGAAACCAAGCTCCCAGAACCTGTCCTGCTTCAGAGATCGTACAGGTAGTCGTTAACGGCATGTTGCTGCTGGAGTAGCCTATCAAGCATATACAAGGTGGAGTTCCAGCGTGTTGGGCTGTCACAAATCAGACGTCTGACGGGCCGTTGTCGCGTTCATCTGGAAGAAGGCAGGCTTCCGTGTCCTGAATGTTCGAGCGTACTAGGTTGATGACGCCGGATAACCCTCTTGCCCAACGGCTGACCGCTGTCTTGTCGGAACTGCTAGTCCGACAACTACTGCCATATAAACTGGTGGACTCGGAGGCCTTCAGAAAATTTGTGGTCTTTGGCACACTGCAATGGAAAGTCCCTGGAGGAAATATTTCTCCCAGAAGGTCATCCCAGAGCTATATGGCCACGTTCAGCGACAATTGAACAAGTCGTCCTGGACCCCGGGGGATTTGGCAATGAATCGCTGCACTACTAAGTTCAGGACGTGAGCCATGCACGTGCCGTGTGTCATTTTGCCCTGTTTCAGCACACTCAGCAGATTGGCATCGTTGTCGCACACCACTTTACCAACTGTCAAATTGAGCGGGGTTAGCCACTGATCGTCCTGTGACAGCAGAGATGAAAGCAGTGCAGGACCGGTGTGACTCTTGGCTTCCAGGCACAACAGCCGCAGCACAGCATGGCAATGTCTCACCTGGCATGTTGAATAGGTTCTGGGCAGCTGGGGGGGTGCAGCAGAAGTGATGGTAGCAGTGAAAAAGGAGGAGTCAGCCGAGGAGGAAGTGGAGGATTGAGTAGGAGGAGAAGAAAAGAGGCATGCCTGCATGCAATCTGTGGCGGTAACACCAAATCCACACTGGTGCCACGGGTTACATGCTTCACGGCCATCAGAAAGTTCACCCAGTGGGCAGTAAAAGTTATGTACCTTCCCTGCCCGTGTTTTCTAGACCACGTGTCTGTGGTCAGATGTATCTTGGCACCAAAACTGTGTGCCAGAGATATGTTCAATTGCCGCTGAACGTGGCCATATAGCTCTGGGATGACCTTCTGGGAGAAATATTTCCTCCAGGGACTTTCCATTGCAGTGTGCCAATGACCACAAATTTTCTGAAGGCCTCCGAGTCCACCAGTTTATATGGCAGTAGTTGTCGGACTAGCAGTTCCGACAAGACAGCGGTCAGCCATTGGGCAAGAGGGTTATCCGGCGTCATCAACCTAGTACGCTCGAACATTTAGGACACGGAAGTCTGCCTTCTTCCAGATGAACGCGACAACGGCACGGTGGAAGGTGGAGTGGAGGACAAATGAAAGGAGAAGGATAAGGAGAAGAGGCAGGACGTGGAGCGCCGGGAGTGTGGCTTTGTGGGTTCTGACGGCGTTGCTCCCACTGGGCTCGGTGATGGGAGGCCAGGTGCCTTCTTAAGGCGGTCATCATCCCTTGGTGAGTGTTGGGCTTTCCGCGACTTATACATTGACAGCACACGCTGCAGATGGCAACACTATTGTCAGCAGCTGACACTTTAAAAAAGCCCACACTGTGGAGCCATGTGTCGGCATCCCGGGAGCGCAAGATGTGACATGGTGGATGGATCGCTCCAGATACATTTGCAGTCTGCTTTTTGCCTCCTGTGCACTGCGAGTTCTGCCTGCTTCTCCGTCTCTCCCTCTGAACTCCCCTCCTCTTCCTCTCTTGTGGGCACCCACGTGACATACACCGATATGTCATCATTCTCACCTTCACCACCACTGACATTTGAGATCTCAGAGTAGGCTGCAACAGTAAGGACCTCCCTCCTTGGGATGATCTGGGTACTGTCATCAGACCGCTGGGTGGAGGCCATTGCTAACTCCTCTTCCTCAACTGATGCCAAGAATAGCTGTGCATCGGTAAGGTCTGGGAATGGATGGGAAAATAATTCCTCTGACTCGTGTCGAAGGGGTATGGTGGTGGTTGGATATGGGGGTGCACACTGCTAAGAGTGAGGAGGGTGCAGATACAGAAGATGAAGAGGGTTTAGAAGCAGAAGTGAGCCACTCAACCAACTCTGGTGCGTCCTTTGAAGTAATTGCACGCAACTTCTCCAACTTCCCACTTAAAGGGAACCTGTCACCGGGATTTTGTGTAAAAAAAATGATTTGATACATATGCAAATTAACCTGAGATGAGTCCTGTCCTTGACTCATCTCAGGGACAGGACTCATCTCAGGTTAATTTGCATATGGATCAAATCAGTTTTTTTTACACAATAAAAGCACACAGAGCTATGGGGACTGGGTATTGCGGATGTGCTAGCTGCCATCTAGCAACCCATGTCCTCAGCTCTATACACAAAATTCCGGTGACAGATTTCCTTTAAGATCCGGCCTGGTGCACCTGCCCAACCCCTACCATCCCCGCGGAACAGCCTACCTCTTCCTCTGCCTGTCATTTTCAAAATGACCCTGTGCCAAAGTCCCTAGAGAAGAGCAGTATTTGTGGAAGCATGTATATTGCAGGCCTCAATCAATATTTGGTGGAAGCAGGTATATTTAACCCCTTAATCAGTCTAACCCCTTAATCAGTGTAAAACACTCCTCAATCAGATTTTGGGGGGCAACTGGTTTTACACACCCGTTGCAATTAGTTGTTCCAATAGCGTTTGTCCCTCTATATAGCTGTGGTATCACAGCAGAACCGCACACAACTACTGCACAGTTCAAATGCACTATATATAAAGTATATTATAGATATATCACACCCCTGCCTCAATCAGTTTTTTTGGGGTCTACATGTATATCACACCCATTTCAATTAGTTATTCTGATACCGTTTGAACCTCTATATAGCTGCGGTATCGCAGCAGAACCGCACACAAATGCTGCAAAGTTCAAATGCACTATACAGAAAGTATATTATAGGTATATCACACCCCTGCCTCAATCAGTTTATTTGGGGGGCAACTGGTATATCACACCCATTGCAATTAGTTGTTCCAATAGCGTTTGTCCCTCTATATAGCTGCGATATCTAAGCAGAACCGCACACAAATGCTGCACAGTTTCAAATGCACTATATAGAAAGTATATTATAGGTATATTACACCCCTGCCTCAATCAGTTTTTTTTTTTTGGGGGGGGGGAACTGGTATATCACACCTGTTGCAATTAGTTGTTCCAATAGCATTTTTCCCTCTATATTGCTGTGGTATCTCAGCAGAACCGCACACAACTGCTGCACCGTACAAATGCACTATAATATACTTTCTATGTTAGAAAGTATGTTATAAGTATATCACACCCCTCTGTATATCACACCTATTGATAGCACACTTATACCAGTCCTTAAAAGTACTTTTCTGGCCGTATTAGCTAGCGTTTGTTGTCCCTAACAGCCTGTCCCTGCTCCACACAGCAACCTCTACCTACACTGGCAAAATACAGAATGTAAAATGGCAGCCAAATCTGGTTCTGTTATAGGGTGGGGGTGTGTCCATGTGCTGAAACGTCTCAATTGGCTGTCCTGTCCCACCTGATGGATATGTCATGGGTCAAAGTTCTGTGCAGTGCAAAAGAATATAGCGCCCGCGAAGATCGCCATATGTTCGCATGTTCGGCAGATCGCGAAGGTTCAAAGTTAGCCGCAAACCGCAAGGCCATCACTAGACATTACACAAGAATTTTTTGAAGCAAGATTTTTTTTTAAACAAACAGCATTTATGCCATGCTACATAAGCATATGCCCATTGCAAATTTAATGTACAGGGTGGGCCATTTATATGGATACACCTTAATAAAATGGGAATGGTTGGTGATATTAACTTCCTGTTTGTGGCACATTAGTATATGTGAGGGGGGAAACTTTTCAAGATGGGTGGTGACCATGGCGGCCATTTTGAAGTTGGCCATTTTGAATCCAACTTTTGTTTTTTCAATAGGAAGAGGGTCATGTGACACATCAAACTTATTGGGAATTTCACACGAAAAACAATGGTGTGCTTGGTTTTAACGTAACATTATTCTTTCATGAGTTATTTACAAGTTTGTCTTTGTTTACAGCCATTGACATGTCGCCGAGGTTAACACGTGAGGAGCGGATAGAAATTGTGTTGATGTCTGGTGAATGCAGTAACCGGGTCATTGCAGCATATTTCAATGCAAGACACCCTACGAGACCACCCATCTCCCATGCTACAATTAGCAAACTGCTTGCTAAGATTCGTGAAACTGGTTCAGTGTTGGATTTGCCAAAATGTGGACGCATGAAATCTGTCTCTAATGAAGAAACATCAGTGGCTGTCCTAGCTTCATTCAGCAAGAGCCCACAGAGTAGCACTCGCCGCATGTCCCTGGAGAGTGGCATTAGTCGAACATCGCTTCGGCGGATATTAGCTACTCACAAATGGCACCCTTACAAACTCCAGCTACTGCAGCATCTCAACGAGGATGACCCAGATCGGTGCACTGAATTTGAAGAATGGGCAAAACAAAAATTGGAACAGGACCCTCAGTTTACGCAGAAGATTTTGTTCAGTGATGAGGCAAACTTTTATGTGAATGGTGAAGTTAACAAACAAAACCACCGCTATTGGTCTGACACTAACCCACATTGGATAGATCCCTCCAAGACTGTTGGAACAAAAAAAATTGATGGTATGGTGTGGTATATGGGGTACAAAGATAGTGGGGCCATTTTTCATCAATGGAAACTTCAAGGCCACTGGATATGCAAAATTGCTACATGATGATGTGTTTCCCTCTTTATGCACTGAAGCTGGCACGTTCCCTGAGTTTTTCCAGCAAGATGGTGCACCACCACATTATGGGTGTCAGGTCCGAGCATTCCTAGATGAACAGTTTCCTGGAAAGTGGATTGGTCGTCGTGGGCCAGTTGAATGGCCCCAAAGGTCTCCCGATCTGGCCCCCTTAGACTTTTATCTTTGGGGTCATCTGAAGGCAATTGTCTATGCTGTGAAGATACGAGATGTGCAGCACCTGAAACTACGGATACTGGAAGCCTGTGCTATCATTTCTCCTGCGGTGTTGCTATCAGTCTGTGAAGAGTGGGAGAAGAGGGTTGCATTGACAATCCAACACAATGGGCAGCACATTGAACACATTTTATAAGTGGTCAGAAACTTGTAAATAACTCTTGAAAGAATAAAGTTACGTTAAAACCAAGCACACCATTGTTTTTCTTGTGAAATTCCCAATAAGTTTGATGTGTCACATGACCCTCTTCTTATTGAAAAAACAAAGGTTGGATTCAAAATAGCTGACTTCAAAATGGCCACCATGGTCACCACCCATCTTGAAAAGTTTCCCCCCTCACATATACTAATGTGCCACAAACAGGAAGTTAATATCACTAACCATTCCCATTTTATTAAGGTGTATCCATATAAATGGCCCACCCTGTATATTGTGTGGTCATATATAATGAACTTAGATTCATGTGATTGTTTTTGCTGGTGTTATTGTAAGTAAATTATTTTTTGTATCTGATTGGTATTATATTTTTATTGTAAAGTAAAAATATGACTGTTGGCACAATGAACACAGAAGGACAGTAAATAAATGAATATAGCAAATGGCATAAAAAATTTACTTTACAATCAAAGGTGTAAATTACAACTTTGGGACTGTGTAGCTAATGAGTGATTTAACTACAGGTGGGACGAATCCAATTTTTTTCGAATCCGAATAGGTTCTCGAATCTCTTGAATCTTTCGAATCTCGAATCCTACGAATCCTGTACATAAGAATTGTGTGAACGGTGTAAGAAACAAAGTTATCCAAACTCAATATTCTTTTAAGATGAAAAAATAAAGAGTCCTTACTTTTTAAACAAAGTATTCGGATTTGGATTCGAAAAAAAATTGGAAATACAGGGTAATACAGCGCACATACCTCTTACATCCTGTGACGTCTCCTTTGATGTAGATGTTCTCTTTCCTCATCTTCTCCTTTCAGACCTTCAGATCAGACCTCCAGTTTTCAGCCATTTTTCGTCTCTGCAGTTTGACAAAAAAAAATCTTAGTTTACTACTTTTCCATCATTCTCGCATCCTCTGGACAAATCATCCTACCACCCCCAATACTGTGCCGCTGTGCTCCCCAATACTATACTGCAGAAACAGATAAACCCCATGATAATAACTATAGCTTTAATAGCTAGTGTATATCCATACACATGACACCTGCCCCAGCACACTCAGCACTGCTACATCTATACACATAACAGCTACCCCTGCACACCCAGCTCTGCTACATCTATACACATGACAGCTGCACCAGCAATCTCAGCTCTGCTATATCACTATATATGATAGCTGCCCCAGCACACCCATCTCTGCTACATCAATACACATAACAGCTACCCCAGCACACCCAGCTCTGCTACATCAATACACATAACAGCTACCCCAGCACACCCAGACTCAAAGATCTGAAACATTTTCTACAAACACAAAAGTCCAATTTCTCTAAAATACTGTTCACAAATCTGTCTAAATCTGTGTTAGTGAGCACTTCTCCTTTGCCGAGATAATCCATCCCACCTCACAGGTGTGGCATATCAAAGTGCTGATTAGACAGCATGAATATTGCACAGGTGTGCCTTAGACTGCCCATAAAAAAAGACCACTCTAAAATGTGCACAGTTTTGCCTTACTGGGGGAGAGGGGCACACAGAAAACCAGTCAGTATCTGGTGTGGCCACCATTTGCAACACATCTCCATCGCATAGAGTTGATCATGTTGTTGATTGTGGGCCTGTGTAATGTTGGTCCACTCCTCTTCAATAGCTGTGCGAAGTTGCAGAATATTGGCGGGAACTGGAAGACGCTGTCGTATACGCCGATCCAAAGCATCCCAAACATGCTCAATGGGTGACATGTCCGGTGAGTATGCTGGCCATGCAAAAACTGGGATGTTTTCAGCTTCCAGGAATTGTGTACAGATCCTTGCAATATGGGGCTGTGCATTATCATGCTGCAACATTGAGGTGATAGTCGTGGATGAATGGCACAACAATGGGCCTCAGGATCTTGTCACGGTATTTCTGTACATTTAAAATGCCATCAATAAAATGCACCTGTGTTCGTTGTCCATAACATATGCCTGCCCATACCGTAACCCCACCGCCACCATGGGCCACTTGATCCGCAACGTTGACATCAGCAAACCGCTGACCCACACGACGCCACACACGCTATCTGCCATCTGCCCTGAACAGTGAAAATTGGGACTCATCCATGAACAGAAAGCCTCTCCAACGTGCCAGACACCATCGAATGTGAGCATTTTCCCACTCAAGACGGTTAGGAATGACGAAATGCAGTTCGGTCCAGACCCCGATGAAGACGACGAGCATGCAGACGAGCTTCCCTGAGATGGTTTCTGACAGTGTGTGCAGAAGTTCTTTGGTTATGTAAACCAATTGTTGTTTCAGCAGTCTGGGTGGCTGGTGTCAGACGATCATGGAGTTGAACATGCTGGATGTGGAGGTCTTGGGCTGGTGTGGTTACACGTGATCTGCGGTTGTGAGGCCAGTTGGATGTACTGCTAAATTCTCTGAAACGCCTTTGGAGATGGCTTATGTTAGAGAAATGAACATTCATGGCACGGGCAACAGCTCTAGTAGACATTCCTGCAGTCAACATGCCAATTGCACGCTCCCTCAAACATTGTGACATCTGTGGCATTGTGCTGTGTAATGTCAAACTGCACATTTCAGAGTGGTCTTTCATTGTGGGCAGTCTAAGGCACACCTGTGCAATATTCATGCTGTCTAATCAGCACCTTGATATGCCACACCTATGAGGTGGGATGGATTATCTCGGCAAAGGAAACGTTCTCACTAACACAGATTTAGACAGATTTGTGAACAATATTTGAGAGTAATGGGTCTTTTGTGTATTTAGAAAATGTTTCAAATGTTTGAGTTCAGCTCATGCAAAATGGGGGCAAAACCGAAAGTGTTGCGTTTATATTTTTATTCAGTGTATATTTAATAGTTCCAGTGTATAATGCTCCTCCGTTTCCACCAGTAGTGACAGTATATAATCCTCCTTCGACCTCTCTCCTCATATTGCATGCATTGCCAATAAATATATATTGCCCACCCTGCATTGCCAATAGAGAATTCCCCCTGCAAAACATACAAGAATAGGGCAGGTTCTATATTCTTGGCAGGGCTACGGAACAGAAACATGGTGTTGTCCACATCCTTTTTGCCCCTATTGAAATGAATTGGTCCTCAAAAAATGTTGATCGAATGCAAATTAAAAATCTGGTCATGTGAATGCACTAAGGCTAAATTCACATGGAGTTTTTTGGATGAGGATTTGAAGCAGACCTGCCTACAAGATTTTCAGACAAAGTCAGAAATGGATTGGAAAGGAATTAGAAATATTCTTCTCCTTCCTACTGTATCCACTTCTGGCTTTGGCTGAAAATCGGCTGTGTTTAGCCCTGGTATGTCAGCATTCAGCATTACAGCTTCTCACAACTTTCCTATCACCATATCGAGGGCTCATATTTACTGCTTATGTCAACGTTACAGTCTCTATTCCCTGTGTCTTTATTACCTGTCTGTTTGCTCTGACTATTCACCCTTGTATCCAGCTGTTCTTTGATTAGTCCCTGATTAAAGGGAAATACAGCCCTTCTACTATTGTTCACACGTAGAAGTGTAAGGGCTCATGCACACAAACGTATTTTCTTTCCGTGTCCGTTCCATTTTTTTTGTGGACCGTATGCGGAACTATTCATTTCAATAGGTCCACAAAAAAAGGAAGTTAGGCCCCTTGCACACGAACGTGTGCACCCCGTGGTCGCGCTGTGGCCCGCAAAATGCGGGCCGCAATGCACGAACACAGTCCGTGGCACAGCCGCAGCGGATCGCGGACCCATTCACTTGAATGGGTCCGCGATCCGGCCGTTATGCAAAAAGATAGGACATGTTCTATCTTTCTGCGGAACGGAAGTGCTGGACGAAACCCCACGGGAGCACTCCGTAGTGCTTCCGTAGGGTTCCGTTCCGTGCTTCCGTTCCGTACCATTCCACATCTCCGGATTTTCGGACCCATTTCAAGTGAATGGGTCCGCATCCATGATGCGTAATGCCCACGGAACGGCACCCGTGTATTGCGGATCCGCAAATGCGGTCCGCAATACGGCAACGGGAAGCACGCGTTCGTGTGCAGGGGGCCTTACTCTGTGTGCATTCCGTTTCCGTATGTCTGTATTTCTGTTATGCCAAAAAATAGAACATGTCCTATTATTGTCGGCATTATGGACCAAATAAGACTGTTCTGTTAGGGGCCAGCTGTTACGTCCCGCAAAATACGGAATGCACACGGACATCATCTGTATTTTTTGCGGATCCATTTTTGCGGACCGCAAAATACATACGGTCGTGTGCATCAGCCCTAAATGTAAGACTTTAGTTCTTCTGAGACATTGGTCTTCATCCAAAATGCAAACTTTCTAAGTGCACAAAATCAAATTATACCAGAATTGTAACTAATGAAATATTCACTGCAAACAATGTTTCTGCTTCCCACAACTATCAACCCTATTTGCCTGCACTGCCTAAAACACCATAAAACACCTGCACCCAGCAAGGAACTTTTTATCTCTCCTTCCATCTGACCATCTGCTCCGATCTGTTCCTTAACCCCTTAAGGACTCAGCCCTATTTCACCTTAAGGACTTGGCCATTTTTTGCAAATCTGACCAGTGTCACTTTAAGTGCTCATAACTTTAAAACGCATTGACTTATCCAGGCCGTTCTGAGAGTGTTTTTTCGTCACATATTGTACTTCATGACACTGCTAAAATTGGGTCAAAAAAGTTAATTTTTTTGCATAAAAAAATACCATATTTACCAAAAATTTTGAAAAATTAGCAAATTTCAAAGTTTCAGTTTCTCTACTTCTGTAATACATAGTAATACCCCCAAAAATTGTGATGACTTTACATTCCCCATATGTCTACTTCATGTTTGTAGCATTTTGGGAATGATATTCTATTTTTTGGGGATGTTACAAGGCTTAGAAGTTTAGAAGCATATCTTGAAATTTTTCAGAAATTTACAAAAACCCAATTTATAGGGACCACTACAGGTCTGAAGTCACTTTGCGAGGCTTACATAATGGAAACCGCCCAAAAATGACCCCATTCTATAAACTACACCCCTCGAGGTATTCAAAACTGATTTTACAAACTTCGTTAACCCTTTAGGTGTTGCACAAGAGTTATTGGCAAATGGGGATGAAATTTGAGAATTTCTTTTTTTTGGCTATTTTTCTATTTTAACCCATTTTTTCCACTAACAAAGCAAGGGTTAACAGCCAAACAAGTTGTGGGAAGCAAACAAGACTGTATCTTTATTGCCCTGACTCTGCCGTTTACAGAAACACCCCATATGTGGCCGTAAACTACTGTACGGGCACACAGTAGGGTGTAGAGGGAAAGGTGTGCTGAATGGTTTTTGGAAGCCAGATTTTGCTGGACTGGTTTTTTGACACCATGTCCCATTTGAAGCCCACCTAATGCACCCCTAGAGTAGAAACTCCATAAAAGTGACCCCATCTAAGAAACTAAACCCCTCAAGGTATTCAAAACTGATTTTACAAACTTTGTTAACCCTTTAGGTGTTGCACAAGATTTAATGGAAAATAGAGATACAATTTCAAAATTTCACTTTTTTGGCAGATTTTCCATTTTAATATTTTTTTTTCCAGTTACAAAGCAAGGGTTAACAGCCAAACAAAACTCATTATTTATGGCCCTGATTCTGTAGTTTACAGAAACACCCCATATGTGGCCGTAAACTACTGTACGGGCACACAGTAGGGCGTAGAGGGAAAGGTGCGCTGTATGGTTTTTGGAAGCCAGATTTTGCTGGACTGGTTTTTTGACACCATGTCCCATTTGAAGCCCCCCTGATACACCCCTAGAGTAGAAACTCCATAAAAGTGACCCCATCTAAGAAACTACACCCCTCAAGGTATTCAAAACAGATTTTACAAACTTTGTTAACCCTTTAGGTGTTGCACAAGATTTAATGGAAAATAGAGATACAATTTAAAAATTTCACTTTTTTGGCAGATTTTCCATTTTAATATTTTTTTTCCAGTTACAAAGCAAGGGTTAACAGCCAAACAAAACTCATTATTTATGGCCCTGATTCTGTAGTTTACAGAAACACCCCATATGTGGTCGTAAACCGCTGTACGGGCACACGGCAGGGTGCAGAAGGAAAGGAATGCCATACGGTTTTTGGAAGGCAGCTTTTGCTGGACTGGTTTTTTGACACCATGTCCCATTTGAAGCCCCCCTGATGCACCCCTAGAGTAGAAACTCCAAAAAAGTGACCCCATTTTAGAAACTACGGGATAGGGTGGCAGTTTTGTTGGCATTAGTTTAGGGTACATATGATTTTTGGTTGCTCTATATTACACTTTTTTGTGCGGCAAGGTAACAAGAAATAGATTTTTTGGCACGTTTTTTTTTTTGTTATTTACAACATTCATCTGACAGGTTAGATCATGTGGTAATTTTATAGAGTAGGTTGTCACGGATGCGGCGATACCTAATATGTATACAATTTTTTTTTATTTATGTAAGTTTTACACAATGATTTCATTTTTAAAACAAAAAAAATGTTTTAGTGTCTCCATAGTCTGAGAGCCATAGTTTTTTCAGTTTTTGGGCGATTATCTTAAGTAGGGTCTAATTTTTTGCGGGATGAGATGACGGTTTGAGTGGCACTATTTTGGGGTGCATATGACTTTTTGATCACTTGCTATTACACTTTTTGTGACGTAAGATGACAAAAAATAGCTTTTTTTACACCGTTTTTACGGTGGTCACCTGAGGGGTTAGGTCATGTGATATTTTTATAGAGCCGGTCGATACGGACGCGGCAATACCTAATATGTATACTTTTTTTTATTTATTTAAGTTTTACACAATGATTTCATTTTTGAAACAAAAAAAATCATGTTTTAGTGTTTCCATAGTCTAAGAGCCATAGTTTTTTCAGTTTTTGGGAGATTATCTTGGGTAGGGTATGATTTTTGCGGGATGAGATGACGGTTTGATTGGTACTATTTTGGCGTACATGCGACTTTTTTGATCACTTTTATTACCTTTTTTGGGAAGTAAGGTGGGCAAAATTTCAATTTCCTAATAGTTTTTATTTTTTTATTTTTATGGTGTTCACCGTGCGGGGAAAGTAACATGACCGTTTTATAGATCAGGTCGTTACAGACGCGGCGATACCAAACATGTGTAGGGAATTTTATTTTTTTCATTTTTAATCCGTGATAAATGTGTTTTTTGATTTTTACATTTTCTTCACTTTTTTTCACTTCTTTTTTGACCCAGACCCACTTGGTTCTTGAAGATCCAGTGGGTCTGATGTCTGAATAATACAGTACAGAACAATATATATTGTACTGTACTGTATTTTACTTACACTGAACAGATCTATGCTTTTAGCGTAGATCTGTTCAGCACCATGGACAGCAGGATGCCTGTGAGGCGTCCTGTTGCCATGGGAACCTTCCCCGTCTGCTCAGTACTGCTCAGAACTTCGCAGACGGGGAAGGGTAAGGAGGGGATCTGTCAGGGGGCTGTCTGGGGGCTCTCTCCCTCTCCATCGGGGGGCTGCAAAGGCACAGCAGCCCCCCGATGGGAGAGGGAGGGAGCTCCCTCTTACTGTTAACTTTTTCCATACAGCGGTCCGTACGGAACACTGTATGGAAAGGGTTAAACGGCTGACATCGCATCATCGATGTCAGCCGTTTATACCAGGGTGCCAGCAATGTGCTGGCACCCTGGTATACCCAGTGAACACCAACGATTATTCAAGGGGAGGCGGGCGGGGGATCGCGATCCCGCCTGCCGCACCGCCCGCCTCCCGCACCGCCCCCACCGCCCACAACTCCCCCCCCCTGCACCACCCGCCGGCAAAAAAATCATGCAGGGGTGCAGGGGGGGTGTAAAATATATATTTTAGGGACACTAAAGCTTCTGATCCCCGCGGTCAGGGCCCACGGGGATCAGAAACTGCAGAAAGCGCAGCAAACCGCAGGTCTGAATTGACCTGCGGTTTTCTGCGATCGCCGATGCGGGGGGGTCAAATGACCCCCCCCTGCATGGTTACAGGATGCCGGCTGAATGATTTCAGCCGAAATCCCATTCCGATTAACCCCTGGGGCGCCGGAATACCGATTTCAAGTTATGACGTACCGGTACGTCATGGGTCCTTAAGGACTCGGGACCCATTCCGTACCGATACGTCCTAAGTCCTTAAGGGGTTAACATAAAATCTTCCTCTCTAAAGGGAATTTTAAGAATGATAGATACAGAAAAAGCTGGGAATTTAAAATGAGCCACTGTTTAACACAATTCCCACCTCCCCCATTTCCACTCCCAACCCTTAGGATTAGATACATAGCTCAGCAGATAGTATCACACAAGGTAGGATTATATACACAGCCCAGCAGGCAGTATCACACATAATAGGATTAGATACACAGTTTAGCAGACAGTATCACACAGGATAAGATTAGATACACAGCTCAGCAGGCAGTATCACACATGATAGGGTTAGATACATAGCTCAGCAGACAGTATCACACAGGATAGGATTTTATCCGCAGCTCATAATATCAAATGAAGAAAAATTATATGTATCCAAAATGGTGCCAATGAAAACTTCATCTCGTCCTTATGTCCAGCTGTTGCCAGCACTCAGAATCCTTAGGACACAGAGACAGTTGAGTGTAATGGTGAAGTAGGAAGGAATCCTCTCCCTGCTACACTGCTCAACTGCTGACACACTTATCACACCTGCAGGGCTGAATATCAGAGTGCCAATTCCCTGATCCCTGTGCTTTTGTGCTCAGCTCAGCAGGCATGATAACATCACTTCATTGTGCCTGTTGCAGGAACTGGGCAAGGTGAGTGTTATTTTCAATTCAGGCACCAGCACTACTGTAGGGGGCCACTAAAGGGGGCAAAAAAGGTGGCATTCAACTGTGTGGGGGCACTAAAGGGATATCACTACTGTGAAACGGCACTAATGGGGAATAACTACTGTGAAAGGGCACTAAGAGGGCATTTTACTGTGTGGGGGCACAAAAGGGACAAAACTATTGTTTGGAGGCACAAAGGAGACTGGGCGGGATTGGAACGTGTATTTATAGACACTTGGCGGATTTGCTTAGTGTAAAAAAAATTGCCGCTATGTAAGCTACTGATAATGTCCCTCTTTGGACTCTATAAAAGTTGGGAGGTATGACCATCTACTACATTATCTGTACTTACAATAAATCTATATTTCTATCATCTTAATTCAAATAATGTCTGCTGGATCTTTGACAAGTCTGATGTACCATCTTTAGATATATATAACAGTTACACAAGGTCTCCATGGTGTTTGTACATTTTTTTATGTGACCATATATATGTATAAAAATGTTAATAAATAATCATGTAGCATTTTATATTTGTAGCAATGTGCTAATATAGCCACTTTAGCCATCAAATTAACATTTAAAGCAGAGCTAATCTAGCCAACATGGGTAAATGAATGTAGCTTCAAAAAAAAAAAAGTCCCATACCATGCAAGATGATAGAGACTTAAGTTGTCTCTTAAGCCTGATGTTTAATATAATTTCTTTTATTTTTATTAGCCATTAAAATTTGTCATATCTGCAAAACACTTATTTTGTTTCTCTTAAAGAGGTTGTCCAACCTTAGAGTCGACATGCTCTGGGGTCCTAAAACCCCCAACCAACCTGTCCCACCACTGCTCTGTTCCCTGACACTCCTGTTCCCTGCAGGACAAAGAAGTGGTTTGGTTCCAGCAGCAGCCAATCACATCGACTTGAACTATACATCATAGCTATGATGTATCATATTGTTCAAGTCACTGTGACCTCTCAGACCTGTGATTGGCTGCAGAGATCATGGGACCAAACCGCTTCCTGGTCCTGTGGGCACTGGAAGGGGCAGGGAAGGGAGACAGCCAGGGGCAGTCGGCTGCAAAACTGGACAACCACTTTAACATTCATTAGCATCAAATGCTTTTCTGTCAGTCCCTCTATCAAAACTACAACACAGCCTGATCTATGCAGAGTTCTCAGATCAACTTAAAAGGCATGCAAAAATGGTCTTTGGACACTGAATAAATCACATTTTGCACACTGTGGGACATCTATTGCTGTAAAATGAAGTGTAACAGTTTTTTTTTTTTTTTTCATCACACCCTGGAAAATTCCTTTAACTCTTTAAGCATGCAGGCCAGCTCTTCTCCACTAGAGCTGAGCGAACCTGCTTTTTGTCAGGTTCGGGTTTGAGGTTTAAGTGAATTACGTAATGGATTCCGTTCTCACAGAATCCATTACGTTATTCAATGCCGGCATGCTGCATAATATAAGTGTATGGCCAGCTCCGAAGGGTTCCGTTCTGCTGGCCATACACTTGTATTATGACGGAATGCAAAACGGAATGCCTCTAAAGACATTCCGTTTGGCATGCAACAGAATCCATTACGTAATTCACTTAAGCCCCGAAGCCTAACTCAAACCTCCACATTTCATAGCCTTAACTTTTTTTTATTTTTCACTAACATTTTGCGGTACCTACACTGTATTTTCTATGTTTTAAAAACGTTTTGGGGGCATCATCATTAAATTTTTAATTAAGTTAAATTTTTATGTTTTTCACTGTGCAGTAAAAATGACATGTTAACTTAAATCTACAGGACAGTACAATTATGGAGATACCAAATTTCTATGTTTTTGTTGCTATGAAATAAAAAAAAGGAGCTTTTTAAAAAAAAAAACGATCACTTTTTACATTTTCTACCAATAGAGCTGTGTGAGGGCTCATATTTTGCAGGGCAATCTGTAGTGTTTATTGATGTGATCTCAAGATATATGTGACCTTTTTATTGTTTTGTATTTCTTTTTTTTAGGAAGTGAGATTTTGGCATTGTTTTTTTAGTCCCCTTAGGTGAATAAAACCTGCAATCACTTCATACATAGTTCTTCTGCCAGGGTTAGGGTGTAATAGTGACCAGGACATGGCTATCATGACAAGTAATCAGCACTAGAGATGTACGAACATCTGCCAGGACGGTTCGCGAACACGCAAACATGATTAAATGTTCGCGAACCGCAAGTTCGCGGCGGGTCCCATTCATTTTAATGGCAGGCGAACCTGAAAAACCTTCAGCTCATATTTTCAGCCAAGAAATAATTACTAGAAGTGCACAAATAGTCCCACAACATGGACAGTGACATACCAGATGTATTATTAGAATTTGCGATCTCCATTCATAATTTTTTTCAATGCAAAATATCGGCAATATAATTTTCGCGTACGCACATGCGCAAATGCACTATACAGTACCCAAATGCACTATAAAGAAAGTATATTGGTATATAACACCCCGCTTCAATCAGTACGACTGGTATATCACACCAGTAGAAATTATTTGTTCCAATAACACTTGTCCCTCTATATACCTGCAATATTGCAGCAGAACCGCACACAACTGCAAAACAATACAAATGCACTATAATATACTTTCTAACATAGAAAGTATATTATAACATTGTACAAGAAAGGCAATCCATTAGAATATACATAAAGATGGGGGCGGAGCCAGCGCTTGATCCAGATGGACGTGTGAAGCGCTGCTCTCCCGTCTGCATATCCCTCACAGCACCTTATTTTAAGCCTATCGAAGCCAGAAATGGTCAAAATCGGGGGCCAAAAGCCTACTGACCAGCCAGGAGGCAATCGCTCTCAAAATCAAACGGGGGAAATAGAGAGATTTATGAAAAAAGCAGCCGCTGCTGCTGGAAGCCGAGAATCCAAGATGGCGCCCGGCACCCCACTCTCTGGTCACAAACAGCTTGCCGCCTGCAGCAGCGACCAGGTAGGAGATGACCCCAGTGAAGCGGAATGCCTACCAATCTCTAGAGCCTTTCTAAAAGAAGCTCTTGCAGAAGCCCTGGGCCCCATAAGCGTAGACATCTCTTCTATAAAAGAAGATATCAGACACATAGGGAGAAGAGTGGAAGTCCTTGAAGAAACGCAGGCCACAATCCTCCAACATCAGGATGAAGTGTCCTCTAGCATGTCGCTAGCCCAGTGCCACCTAAATGCAGTGTATACAGCCTTGGAAGACCAAGAGAATAGAAACAGGCGTAATAACCTGCGTTTCAGAGGGGTATCTGAGACAATCTTAGCTGCGGACGTCCCAGAAACAATAATCCAGATATGTCTTAGGATTCTGGGCCCTGACTCGGTACATGAGGTCCTAAATTGAACGGGCGCATAGAGCCCTCAGACCCAAACCAAGGGAGAACGAGCCACCCAGAGATATAATATGTAGATTTCTACACTTCCCTGTGAAAGAAGCTATCCTAGCAGGTGCAAGGAACTCCAGTCCAATAGATTGGGAGAGCAACAGCATTACCATCTATCAAGACCTCTCACAATCAACCCTTAAAAAACGCAAAGCTTTAAAGCCACTCACGGACTGGCTAAGGCAGAAAAGAATCATCTACAGATGGACATTCCCTTTTGGTTTATCTTTTCTTCATGACGGTCGCCGCGTTCAGGTTTCCTCATTCGCAGACCTGAACAAGATATATGACCTTCTTCAGCTACCCCCACTACCTATTGATAATAGGGACATGGTCCAGAATCTGAATTCCTTACCAGAACTACCCAAGACAGTCCCCTGGGAGCCACAACGCACCCCAAAGGCACAAAGAAGCAGCAGAAGAAAAGATTCCTTCTCCACTCCAAAGCGCCTTGCCTTGGCGGACAGCTAATTAACCCTTTTTTCTCTCCATATGGTCAGAGTGACCATGAAAACCACTAGATGGGACATAACACTATTGAGCCCCTATTTCATATTTTATGGTTAAAGGTTTGACTGCATGCAAAGTGCTTGGTGTAGATTTGGGCCTGCTTTATTTTCGGGCCTGGCTCTCCACTAGGTAATAGAGGTAGAGACAGTAGGGATTTCTCTTCTGAGTTATCCCATCTGTTTGAAAGCTAGGCTAGTCATGTTAGTACTTTATATTGTCTTTGCACTGATAAATTCCCATCTACCCTTGACTGACTAAGTTGAGAAAGTTAAACGAGTCACCCTACTGACACAGGCACTCAAAACTGCCCGCCACTATCTCACAATAACCCACTTTATCGTCTCCTCTAGGTGAAGTGAGAAGTTTCTCTTAAATTTAGGTGGACCCTGTGCGGTAGTATGGGAGATGTACAGATCTTTAGCTAAAACTGCATGATTTTCCGCTTGATGGCTCCTTGTGTGCTGGTGGGAGAGCTGAGCGTATATTGCTCTCTAGCCAGCATATGACGAGAAATCAGTGAGATCCTTCCCGTGAATTTCTCATCTTCTATATGTTTAGCTCAGCCATATAGCTGAATATTAAGATCAGTCTCCTTTCAACATATATTTGTGCCCTCCCTTGCTATGATAGCAATGCAAGACACACAAAGTTATCCGCCAGTGTCTTATAATACCCCACCTTGTCCTTTCCTTCAATTGCTGAGTTTGTTGTTTCCCTCCATATACTGCATGTTTTTTACTGGGTTCTTCTCAGTGAAAAAATATAGGCGTTGGTTATTAAACCTTGTAGACCCCCCCGAATGTAACACTGATATTGTGTTGATAACACCAATATCAAAATATCCTAGCATAAATTGGCACTACAGAGGGTAGTGCTTATGGGTATTTTACCCTTCCCCCCCTACAGGATGCCTAAGAAAAAAGGCACAATGGATATATTTTATCTGGTTTGGATAATGTTTATCCACCCCTTACCTTCACTTATTGTTTTATTCTGTGTTTCTAACTGTTACTGTTTTGACAGGTACTATGAAAATTATCTTATATTCATTCAAATGACCCTACAGATGTCTACACAGATTCAAGGCCCACAGTACGAGACTCATCCCTCTGCCCGGACGCTAGCGGGCTCCTCGCGTGGCCGCACTCCCTCCTCCGCTCTGCTCCTGGTTGGTCAGATTTTCTTTGCTATTACATCCAGAACCCCTCCCCCTCTCCTTGCTGAGACATGGTGGACTTCAAACTAGTCTCTTTCAATGTCAAGGGGATGAGGTCCCCCTCCAAGAGATCCCAGATTTTCTCTCTCTTACATAAGGAGAGGTGTTCTGTGATCTTTTTGCAGGAGACACATTTCAAACATGAGAATTATCCTAACCTTTCCCACTCCAAATATCCGAACTGGTATCACTGTGGTGCCGGGAGTGCGGCCTCGAGGGGAGTCAGCATTGGCTTTGGTAGGGGGTTCCCCTTTCAATATAGGTCACATGTTCAAGACCCAGAAGGCTGATACCTAATCCTCATAGGCCAAATTGGACAATCTATCTTTACCTTTGCCAACGTATACGCTCCAAATGTAGACCAAAACAACTGGCTCACCCCAGTTCTTTCGCTTATAGAAAAACACAGGGAGGGATTTCTGATCATGGCGGGTGATCTGAATGTGGCTTTAAATCCTTCTTTAGACACTTCCTCTAAAAGATCCCCACTATCAACAAAAACTCTTAGTCTGATAAACACAAAACTTCATAATTTGGGAGTTTTAGATGTCTGGAGATGCCATAATCCTGATGCAATAGATTATTCCTTCTACTCCCCTGCTAACAAATCTTATAGTAGAATAGACTATATTCTAATCCCGAAAGAAAAATTGCAATTCTGCTCACTCCCAAAAATTGGAAACATCACTTTATCCGATCATGCCCCAATCTTTTGTGAAATCCGATCAGACCAGAAAAATACCAGACAAACCAATTGGAGGTTCAATGAATCCCTCTTAAATAATGCAAAGCATACTACTCTTATCTCTTCTTACCTTGAGGAATACTTTCTTAGAAATGCTACGACTGAGATTTCACCTCAAACCCTCTGGGACGCACATAAGGCGTATGTTAGAGGAAGACTGATTGGTCTCTGCTCCTTCCTGAAAAGGGAATCAGAGAAAAAACTCAATGACCTGCTATCAAAAATTCACTTAGCAGAAAAGGCCCACAAACAATCCATGTCAGATTTACAGCTTGCAGAACTTTCTTCCCTCAGAACTCAGCTAAAAAACCTTTTAAATGTGCGCTCAGCCAAACTTTTTCTCTCAATACAACAAAAAAATTTTGCCCATGGCAATAAAGCCTCCAGGTACGTCATGAACCGCATTAAAAATAGGAGAAATTCCCGTTTTGTTCATTCCCTCAGATCTCAACAGGGTAACCTTTTGTTCAAAGCGGAAGACATAGCAGATCAATTTAAGATATTCTATAATTCCCTTTATAACCTAACAATCCCAGAACCTCTTGATCCTTATACTTCTAGAGAGACTAATATTAATTCTTTCCTTGACACACTTGACCTCCCAACCCTAAACTTAAAACAGCGAGATTCCCTGACCAGGCCTTTCACCACCCCAGAATTAGAAGCAGCCATTAAATCTACCCCCAAAGGTAAGTGCCCCGGCCCGGATGGGCTCCCTATATCATACTTTTCTGCCTTCAAAAATATACTTCTACCACATCTGCTCCCAGTTTGCAATTCAGCCTTGTCCAATTTGCCACTTTCACATGATATGACTAGAGCCACTATAACAATAATACCTAAGGAGGGTAAAGACCATGCATTGTGTTCCAACTACCGTCCAATCTCCCTCCTTAATGTGGACCTTAAACTCATAGCTAAGATGTTAGCCTCAAGGCTACAAAGCTTTTTACCCAAGCTGATCCATCCGGATCAGGTAGGTTTCGTAAAGGGGAGAGAGGGAAAGGACAATACCACAAAAATATTAGACTCCTTGTTTTATGCTTCCCATAAACATGTTCCCTTGGTTCTGATTGGCACGGACGCCGAGAAAGCGTTTGACAGGGTAGACTGGCTATACATTAGACTAACTTTGTTGAAATTTCAGCTACCAGAGACATATATCAATGCAATATTTGCAATGTACACTCACTCCTCGGCGTCCGTGTCGGTCAATGGCATACTATCATCCAGTTTTTCCATAAGAAACGGGACGAGGCAAGGGTGCCCCCTTTCACCCCTCTTATTTGTACTTGTGATGGAATCCCTCCTGCAGGCCCTTAGACAAAACAGCGATATTAAGGGTCTGAGAATAGGTTCTCGAGAATATAAAATAGCAGCATTCGCTGAAGACCTACTGATCACTACCACTAATCCGCACAAATCCATGCCCCAGATCCTGTCGACACTTAACCTTTTTGGCTCCCTATCAAACTTTAAAATTAACCCTTCAAAGTCCCAGATCCTTCATATAGGCCTCTCGCCCGCTAGTGTCTCATCCCTCAAAGTAAACTCCCCATTCAACTGGCATACCCAGCAATTAACCTACTTGGGGGTTAAGCTCTCTCCACATCTACATGACTTATTTCGATTGAACTACATGCCCCTTTTATCGGCTATGCAGACACAGATGAATTCCCTAGACTCTCAATACCTCTCCTGGTTTGGTAGAAAAAACATATTTATGTCTCTGATCATGCCCAAACTTACATATCTGATGCAAGTCCTACCCATAGAAATACCCAAATCATATTTTACCTCTCTTAATAAGTACATACGCAAATTCATATGGCAAGGTAAAAGTTTTCGTATCTCCTTTGACACTTTGACCAAACCCAGATCTTCGGGAGGTATAAGTCTCCCGGACCCGGAGACTTATATGATCGCTATCCAACTATCCAGAATCATTGATTTAATTAGGGAACCCAGTCATAAATCCTGGCCAGAGTTGGAAAATGCCCTTCTTCCATCCTCTATTAGGGCACTTATATTGGCCAATAAGCCACTACCTCAACCCAACTTGATTACTAACCCTATCACACGTAACACCCTAAAGGTCTGAAAGAAATTTACTGCCAACCCTGAGAGCCCCTTGCTCCCTTCCCCCCTCCTACTTATTAGAGACATCATTGATCTGGCACCCAAAGAACTAAAGGATAGCTGTCCTATAGACATCAGAAATTCAGCAATTGCCGCCTCACAACTAATAGATAAAGATGGTTGTGTTGTTTCGGACTCTGAAATAATCACAAAACTGGATACACAGATCTGCAACCCAATGTTACAGCGTTTCCTCAAAACAGAGGTCCTCATCTGTGCAAAACAAACCTCCCAGGTGAAGGAACTCAACTGGTTTGAGACAATGCTGGGCAACAAGATTTATCCTTCCAAAACTATATCCAAGATATACAAACAGTTGAAATCTCCTCCCTCTCCTCCCAAACCCGCGATTGTAGGCATATGGGAAAGAGATTTAGAGCATAACTTATCACCTCAAGAGATTACAAAACTTTTAACCTCCCCCCACAAATTATCCAGGTGTATACGCATACAGGAGAATAGTTACAAAATTCTCATGAGGTGGTACAAGACCCCAGATAAAACTTGTATGTACAGTTCAACAGCTTCAGATGTCTGCTGGAGATGTCATTCATCGAAAGGCACATTTATGCATATCTGGTGGTCCTGTGACCTAATTGAGCCCTGGTGGCACAAAATTCTCCAACTGTGTAATAAGATTTGTCAGACGTCTTTCCCTTGCAAGCCTGAAATAGTTCTCGTCTCCTTGGGGTTGGAGAAAGTGGGACCATATAAATCCTCTCTATTCTTGCTCCTACTAGCAGCAGCTAGATTACTCTTGCCCTTACATTGGCTCTCTTCTGATATCCCCAGCATTGATCATTGGATCAATAAAGTGGACCAAATTTACAGATTGGAGGAGATCTCTCATTGGGAATCACACTCTAGGCCTAAGTTTTTAAAAATTTGGTCCCCATGGTAGGAATATAGAGGATTTACATAACTAATTATAAACATTTGCCCATGCTTCCTTATGGTTGCTTCCTTATAACCTCTGGGAGGGAAGGGGATAACCTGACATACCCCCCCTCTTCTACATCTATTCTCGCCCATACTTCTAATCTAACCTACCATCGGAAATGTACCTTAAGATCCATGACATTTTGTTTAGTCCGTGTCATTTTGTTTGATCAGAAATCTGCATAAACCTATCAGAAACTAGTGCCTGTCAATGTTGGGCCATACCGCCCGCCTGTTACAAAAAACATGTGATGATTCTTTCGAATTTATACATTGCTTTCTTTTATGTCACATGTAATATTGTTGTATTTTGTCTTCAAGCCTGTACCATGCTATGACAAATATAAAAACAATAAAAACTGTTAATAAAAAATAAAAAAAAGAATATACATAAAGATAAAACGTAACCTTTAATAATTCTACTATGAGGGTCCATTCACACGTCCGTAAGTGTTTTGCGGATCCGCAAAACACAGACACCGGCAATGTGCATTCTGCACTATAATAGAAAATGCCTAATATTGTCTGCAATTGCGGACAAGAATAGGACATGTTCTATTTTTTTGCGCAAACGAAAGCGCGGATGCGGAAGTGCGGATCCGCTAATGCGGATGCGGACAGCACATTCTGGCCCTATTGAAAATTAATGTGGAATGGATGCGGACCCATTTTGCGGACGTGTGAATGGAAAAGATATCCCTCAAAATGAAAATAAATTAAATGATTAAAGTTAAGCAAAAAGCATAGATGTGGTAGGCAATAACAAGTGCTCGGCGGCACTAAATCAGGTGCTTGGCGGCACCAAATCAGAAACCATATGTCCTACCACAGTCCAGGGGGTTCCAGTGCACATCCATGAATCCCGGAGGGAAAGCAAAAAACATCTATCCATGGGCTAGATGATGATGTGGTATTGAAGGACAGGGTGGGCAAAGAACTGTCCCTGATATTGCCCTACAGGGTGGGCAAAGAACTGGCCCTGATAGCCTAACCACAGACCACCCGCCCTGATAAGAGCGACCCCGTCCGGAACCTTACCCTATATAAAAATGGCCCTAGTAAGCCCCTAGCCCCTAGGCCCCTGACTTCCATGTGATCACTATATAGATCTATGTGTTTTTGACTCATTATAAAAGTATATTATAAGTATATCGAACCCCTCTGTGTATCACACATATCGATAGCACACCTATACTAGTGCTTAAAATGACTTTTGTGGCCCTATTAGCTAGCGTTTGGTGTCCCTAACAGTCTGTCCCTGCTCCACACAGCAACCTCTCCCTACACTGGCAAAACACTGAATGTAAAATGGCGGCCAGATCAGGTTTATTTATAAGGTAGGGGGGTATGTTCATGTGCTGAAACGTCTCAATTGGCTGTCCTGTACCACCTGATGGATGTGTCATGGGTCAAAGTTCTTCTCAATGTAAAAGAATATGGCGGGCGCAAATATCTCCATATGTTCGCATGTTCGGCGAATCGCGAACCGCAAGGCCATGTCTACTCAGCACGCCATGATTACCTTTCTTGGGTTTATGCGGAGGACAGAGGGTATTCCTTCCCTTTGTCTAACCTCTTAGATGTTATTTGTATTGATCACTGTATTTGAAAAGTTAAACTGCCAGGCATCGGCCCATCTACCATCTGGCATTTGCTTGAATTGCAAAATGGGCAATCTGGCAATTCAAGAGAGAGTAGATAACCTTTGACAATCAGCTACTGTGAATGGTATATAAGATACTGTAGATAGATAGATAGATAGATAGATAGATAGATAGATAGATAGATAGGAGATAGGACATATACACTGCGTGCAGAATTATTAGGCAAATGAGTATTTTGACCACATCATCCTCTTTATGCATGATGTCTTACTCCAAGCTGTATAGGCTCGAAAGCCTACTACCAATTAAGCATATTAGGTGATGTGCATCTCTGTAATGAGAAGGGGTGTGGTCTAATGACATCAACACCCTATATTAGGTGTGCATAATTATTAGGCAACTTCCTTTCCTTTGGCAAAATGGGTCAAAAGAAGGACTTGACAGGCTCAGAAAAGTCAAAAATAGTGAGATATCTTGCAGAGGGATGCAGCACTCTTAAAATTGCAAAGCTTCTGAAGCGTGATCATCGAACAATCAAGCGTTTCATTCAAAATAGTCAACAGGGTTGCAAGAAGCGTGTGGAAAAACCAAGGCGCAAAATAACTGCCCATGAGCTGAGAAAAGTCAAGCGTGCAGCTGCCAAGATGCCACTTGCCACAAGTTTGGCCATATTTCAGAGCTGCAACATCACTGGAGTGCCCAAAAGCACAAGGTGTGCAATACTCAGAGACATGGCCAAGGTAAGAAAGGCTGAAAGACGACCACCACTGAACAAGACACACAAGCTGAAACGTCAAGACTGGGCCAAGACATATCTCAAGACTGATTTTTCTAAGGTTTTATGGACTGATGAAATAAGAGTGAGTCTTGATGGGCCAGATGGATGGGCCCGTGGCTGGATTGGTAAAGGGCAGAGAGCTCCAGTCCGACTCAGACGCCAGCAAGGTGGAGGTGGAGTACTGGTTTGGGCTGGTATCATCAAAGATGAGCTTGTGGGGCCTTTTCGGGTTGAGGATGGAGTCAAGCTCAACTCCCAGTCCTACTGCCAGTTTCTGGAAGACACCTTCTTCAAGCAGTGGTACAGGAAGAAGTCTGCATCCTTCAAGAAAAACATGATTTTCATGCAGGACAATGTTCCATCACACGCGTCCAAGTACTCCCCAGCGTGGCTGGCAAGAAAGGGTATAAAAGAAGAAAATCTAATGACATGGCCTCCTTGTTCACCTGATCTGAACCCCATTGAGAACCTGTGGTCCATCATCAAATGTGAGATTTACAAGGAGGGAAAACAGTACACCTCTCTGAACAGTGTCTGGGAGGCTGTGGTTGCTGCTGCACGCAATGTTGATGGTGAACAGATCAAAACACTGAAAGAATCCATGGATGGCAGGCTTTTGAGTGTCCTTGCAAAGAAAGGTGGCTATATTTGTCACTGATTTGTTTTTGTTTTGTTTTTGAATGTCAGAAATGTATATTTGTGAATGTTGAGATGTTATATTGGTTTCACTGGTAAAAATAAATAATTGAAATGGGTATATATTTGTTTTTTGTTAAGTTGCCTAATAATTATGAACAGTAATAGTCACCTGCACACACAGATATCCCCCTAAAATAGCTAAAACTAAAAACAAACTAAAAACTACTTCCAAAAATATTCAGCTTTGATATTAATGAGTTTTTTGGGTTCATTGAGAACATGGTTGTTGTTCAATAATAAAATTAATCCTCAAAAATACAACTTGCCTAATAATTCTGCACTCCCTGTATAGATAGATAGATAGATAGATAGATAGATAGATGATAGATAGATAGATACAGTTGCAATAAAAAGTATGTGAACCCTTTGGAATTATATGGATTTCTGCACAAATTGGTCATAAAATGTGATCTGATCTTCATCTAAGTCACAACAATAGACAATCACAGTCTGCTTAAACTAATAACACACAAAGAATTAAATGGTACCATGTTTTTATTGAACACACCATGTAAAGATTCACAGTGCAGGTTGAAAAAGTATGTGAAACCTTGGATTTAATAACTGGTTGAACCTCCTTTGGCAGCAATAACTTCAACCAAACGTTTCCTGTAGTTGCAGATCAGACGTGCACAACAGTCAGGAGTAATTCTTGACCATTCCTCTTTACAGAATTGTTTCAGTTCAGCAATATTCTTGGGATGTCTGGTGTGAATCACTTTCTTGAGGTCATGCCACAGCATCTCAATTGGGTTGAGGTCAGGACTCTGACTGGGGCACTCCAGAAGGTGTATTTTCTTCTGTTTAAGCCATTCTGTTGTTTATTTACTTCTATGCTTTGGGTCGTTGTCCTGTTGCAACACCCATCTTCTGTTGAGCTTCAGCTGGTGGACAGATGGCCTTAAGTTCTCCAGCAAAATGTCTTGATAAACTTGGGAATTCATTTTTCCTTCGATGATAGCAATCCGTCCAGGCCCTGACGCAGCAAAGGAGCCCCAAACCATGATGCCCCCACCACCATACTTCACAGTTGTGATGAGGTTTTGATGTTGGTGTGCTGTGCCTCTTTTTCTCCACACATAGTGTTGTGTGTTTCTTCCAAACAACTCAACTTTGGTTTCATCTGTCGACAGAATATTTTGCCAGTACTGCTGTGGAACATCCAGGTGCTCTTGTGCAAACTGTAAACATGCAGCAATGTTTTTTTGGACAGCAGTGGCTTCCTCTGTAGTATCCTCCCATGAAATCCATTCTTGTTTAGTGTTTTACATATCGTAGATTCGCTAACAGGGATGTTAGCATATGCCAGAGACTTTTGTAAGTCTTTAGCTGACACTCTAGGATTCTTCTTCACCTCATTGAGCAGTCTGCGCTGTGCTCTTGCAGTCATCTTTACAGGATGGCCACTCCTAGGGAGAGTAGCAGCAGTGCTGAACTTTCTCCATTTATAGACATTTTGTCTTACCATGGACTGATGAACAGCAAGGCTTTTGGAGATACTTTTATAACCCTTTCCAGCTTTATGCAAGTCAACAATTCTTGATCGTAGGTCTTCTTTTGTGCGAGGCATCATTCACATCAGGCAATGCTTCTTGTGAAAAGCAAACCCAAAACTGATGTGTGTTTTTTATAGGGCAGGGCAGCTGTAACCAACACCTCCAATCTCATCTCATTGATTGGACTCCAGTTGGCTGACACCTCACTCCAATTAGCTCTTGGAGATGTCATTAGTCTAGGGGTTCACATACTTTTTCCACATGCACTGTGAATGTTTACATGGTGTGTTCATTAAAAACATGGTAACATTTAATTCTTTGTGTGTTATTAGTTTAAGCAAACTGTGATTGTCTATTGTTGTGACTTAGGTGAAGATCAGATCACATTTTATGACCAATTTGTGAGAAATCTATATCATTCCAAAGGGTTCACATATTTTTTCTTGCAACTGTAGATGGATAGATAGATAGATAGATAATAGATAGATAGGAGATAGATATGACGTAGATAGATAGATATAAAGATAGATAGATAGATAGATAATAGATAGATAGGAGATAGATATGATATGACATAGATAGATAGATAGATAGATAGATAGATAGATAGATAGATAGATAGATAGATAGATAGATAATGGAAAATAGTGACATGGAAAATTAAAAAGAACTATTTTTTTCCTAAAATAGATTTAACATAAAAAAACATGATTTCAACACAATAGATAATGGCAATTCCAATGGCACATTCCATTTAAGAGTCCTTACTTTGTAAATATTTGATTAAATATTTTGGAGCAAGCAGCTTTAAGTTTGCACTTTAGCTTGAGTTAAGGCTCAGGAAATCAATTTAGATAAGAACTCATAGACGTTACCAAAGTGCATGTGCATTAATGTGTATGTGTTTGATTGCTAATTCTTGGGAGATGTAATTAGAAATGATTTTGCATTCACTGTACATTGCTTATTAAATATTAACAGAGACATTGTGTCAATGTTCCAGTGCACAGCATGAATATACATTTTGTACAAGAGGTCATTTGCTTATTATTTTGAAACATTTCTGCTACAACCAAAAAACATTCACTGGCAAACTGCCTTAGGGCAGTATCTGAAGGAGATGAGCGAATTTTATATAGGAATTGTGCTTGATTTTTCAAAGAACGATACATTCCCAGGGCAGCATTTTGTCAATTTCATAATAATATATACATATCTTACCCTTACAATGTTTTCAAATTCTGTTTCTACATGAGTGTTTGGAATAAGTGTACTGCCTATTAAAAGGTTTACCAGCCATGAGCTATAGAAGATGTGTGTGCACAGCAAGAAGATATTGCAAAATCATTTCTACACAGTAACAGTGACTTGTCAATGGACTGGGTTATCATAGAGTGAGCTACATAAATGTCCCCAGAAAAAGTATTGAAAAACTTTTAATAGATTAAGGGGCACATTTATTATGACTGGTGTTTAAGACTCTGGTCTTAAAAAGGCCCTGCGCCAGCGGAGAATTGCCAAAGTTATGCAGAGATGCTGGCCTCTACATAACTTTGAGGTTTCGAGCGCTGCTTATAAATGTTAGCCAGCTTTCTTGCTGTCTTACGTTTAGACCATTTTCTACTCCTAAAACCGGCATAGAAAATGATGATTACCGGCTAGTCCCCTTCCCTGCCAACGTTACGCCCACTTCTTTTAGACCAGGTGTGAGCAGGAAGAAGTTGCAGATTCTGCCGCAGATATACGCAACAAAAGTGGCGTTTATCTGTTTGTAAATGACCTCCTAAATTGTTAAATGATATTAGTATTGTGAATAGTGATGGATGAACATCTGCCGGGACGGTTCGCAAACGCGATCGTGAAAACGCGATTAAATGTTCGCGAACCGCAAGTTCGCGGCAGGTCCCATTCATTTTAATGGCAGGCGAACCTGAAAAATCTTCAGCTCATATTTTCAGCCAATAAATAATTACTAGAAGTGCACAAAAAGTCCCACAACATGGACAGTGACATACCAGATGTATTATTCGAATTTGCAATCTCCATTTATTATTTTTTTCAATGCGAAATATCGGCAATGTCATTTTCGCGTACGCGCATGCGCAAATGCACTATACAGTACCCAAATGCACTATAAAGAAAGTATATTGGTATATAACACCCCACTTCAATCAGTTTTTTTGGGGGGTGACTGGTATATCACACCAGTAGAAATGATTTGTTCCAAAAACGCTTGTCCCTCTACATACCTGCAGTATCGCAGCAGAACCGCACACAACTGCCGCACAATACAAATGCACTATAATATACTTTCTAACATAGAAAGTGTATTATAACATTGTACACGGAAGGCAATCCATTAGAATATACATGAAGATAAAACGTAACCTTTAATAATGTTACTATGCGGGTCCATTCACACGTACGTAAGTGTTTTGCGAATCGGCAAAACACGGACACCGGCAATGTGCATTCTGCAATTTGTGGACCGCACATCGCGGGCACTATAATAGAAAATGCCTACTCTTGTCTGCAATTAAATCAAGATAAAGGACGGCTCTGCCTCCTGGTTTGAGATGGTCAGGTGCACCTATCTGATGTCGCACTCAAAGCACCAAAATATTATAACAATAGTAGATGGGCACTCTAATATCCAGAACCACCGAGTAATTTGTTCATAATATTTAATCAGAGTAAAACAAATAATAGCAATATCATAAAATACAATCAATGAATCCAATATCTAAAATAGGCCTACAAACAAAATATGAACAATCTTATATTAATTCTAATAGCCGCTATAGATGGGGTAGAAAAAACTAGTAATAAGCTGCCACCAGAACAATCTCCGGTTACAATGGTTGAATAAGTCGGGCGGGTAATAGGCACCTGCAAATAATCCCCAAGTGATGTGTTACACAAAGAAATATATAAACGTGAAGTGCAATATAATGCAATAATCCAAGTGCAATATAATACAAATAAAACCAGGAAAAGGGGGTATAATAGAAATAAATAAAAATTATAAGATGCTGGTGATCACTTTTCCGTGAAAAAAGAGACAAAAAAGTAAATTTAGATTGTGCAATGTTGCTGTATATGAATAGGTGATAGTCAATCACTATTTAAAGTGCATATGCTGCCCGTATTCAACAAGATTTTGTAGTGGCTATTCCACAACTGTAGCTAATACCTCCGGGTATAGCTATTTTGTTCCAATGGTCTGGTCAGTGTTAAATGCTCTCCATAATCAACCAGAGAAAATGCAGAGAAAATAAAATGTCAATTATTTAACAATCGCTGCACCTTGTAGTAGTACTCACGCTTGATGGTATATTCCGATCTGTAGCGTGGCTGTAAGAAGGCTTACCTCACGTATGATATAAGGAGGTACCTTGCTAGTATGTCTTGACTCTATGGTCCGTTTTCGCTGTTAACCGCAGTTGTCCAGAGCCGACCGTGGTTCCCAGGTCTCACTCTGATTGAATCAAGGGCAGAATCTGGATGCGTCTGCACTGGGCGTTTCTCACTGCTCCATGTGGTTGGTTTAATTACTCCAGCTGATTTCTGCTATCCATGTGTTACCAGACTATGGCCAGTAGATCTGGTATTAGTTTGGTGGAAGCGCTTTTTCTAGATATCAATCATCATATTGAAAATCTAGTTCTGCCGGTTTTCTGCCAGGATTAGTTTCTTATCCGTCCACGCCAGACGCGTTTCGAAGGTTGGACTACCTTCTTCCTCAGTGGCTTTGGTAAGAACTGCCTGGATATCCGGCTTTTATTCCTCTGGCTATCAAAGAGGGTTGTTTATTAACCCTGGAGTGGATCTTGTGGATCTGGTAGTCATTTAGTCATATAGTTTTTTCAATATGGTTCCTATGCGGTTTTTTATGCGGTTTTTTATTATTTATTTCTCTGGCTATCAAGAGAGCTCTTTATTAATCCTGAACAGGATCTTGTGGATCCAATAGTCTTTTGGTCAAGCAGCTTTTTCACCATAATTCCTATGTAGTTTTCTGGTGCGTTTTTTTAGTGCGGTTTTTTCTGCGGTTTTTTTCATGCGGTTTCTTACAAAAATCTCATAAATTCTTTTATAACCACACATAACTCTATTTGCAATGAATCGCTTTTGTGGGAACTGGTTATATTCTCACATTAACTCGCTTTTCCTTTGAAGGTAGGAAATCAAACATCTGAGCGACATCTAAATAATTTATATATAATTATACATATCAATGGTAATGCATAAGATGGACCCATGCCCTAGACAATATAGGATCACCTATAGATTTGGCGTATCTGGTAGGTGGGTTAATCTCAGTATGCATTACCTGATATCTATCATAAAAATATAAAATAAACATATATATAATTTAATAAATATCATAAAAAGTTTTTTAGCTAAAAATTTATTAAAACATTTCTAAATTTTATTTCAAGAGAGAGACATACATGTGAGTAAAGCAGGGAGGTCTGTGGGAGAAATTTTGCAGAGGGTTCCCACTTAGAGACTTAGGTAGTGGATTATTAACCCTGTATGGTCCATTTATCGTATACTCTATTCTGGTGTGCAGTAGTAGTCAAGGGAATACTAGATGATTTCATGTAAGAGGAATACTCGTGATGTATTTGGGTTGGAAGCCTTCCGACCAGGAGGGGTCACAGTGCTGATAAACAGCCAAACTGGTACCCCCCGTGATCCGGAGGCATCCAACCCATTATAGGAATCCGAAGATCTCGAGTTCGGCATTTAATCCGGCTGGTGCCAGACTGCCAAACTCGAAAATTCTTCTTGACTCTACCCTTGACATTCGGGCAATATGATTGCCTCCCCTCCAATGTCGATCCAGCTGTTCAAAAGCTGCGAATTTCAAGGTTTTTGGATCCTGGTTATGAATCAGTTTAAAGTGTCTGGACAATACATGCTTATCATAGCCCTTTTTAATATTATTTATGTGTTCCGCTATTCTTACTTTTAATGGTCTTTTTGTTCTACCTATGTATTGTTTGCCACACATACACTCTATTATATATATGACATTTGAACTATTGCATGTTAAAAGTTTTTTAATCTCAACGGAGAAGGTATTTTGGGTTGAATTCACTCTTGTGGTTTTTCTAGCAAAGGATGTAATTTTACAGTTCACACAGCGTCCGCATCTGTGGAAACCACTGCTTTTAAGCCAATTGTTAGTGGATCCTTTGGTCACTACTTTCTGTTTAATTGATGGCGCTATTTTCAAACCCAAATTGGGTGCTTTCGTATATACTATCTCCGGTATTAAGGGAACTAAGGGGCCTATGATTTTGTCCTTCTGGATCAGATGCCAGTGATTTTTAATAATCCGCTCAATTTTTTTATGCTGTGTATTATAAGGTAAAATTATACGGAATTTTTCTTCACTGGTTTTAGTCTCTGTATCAATCTGATTAGGTATAAAAAACTGGTTCCTATCCATTTCTCTGACTTTTTGTAGGGCTTTGTCCACCACTGCATCTGGATAATTTTTAGCCAGGAATTGATTCCTCATATTAGTTGCTTCCTCTTCAAATTTATCCTCACTAGTACAATTCCTCTTAATCCTCCGAAATTGACCTGTCGGTATATTCATCAGCCATGAGGGTAGGTGGCAGCTGGAGTAGAGAATAAAACTATTTTTCGCCACTTTTTTCTGATAGGTGGTACACACATAGTGGTCCACTTGGGTAGTGATCAGTAGGTCTAAGAATTCTGTACCCTCCTGATTAATGTTAGACGTAAACTTGAGGTTATATCTATTATTATTAATTTCTTCTAGGAAAATAAATAACTCCCCTTAATCGCCCTGCCAAATAAAGATAACATCGTCAATAAAGCGCTGCCAGAGCACCAGATCCGACCCCAGCCTGGGTAATATGGTCTCAAGTTCCCATTGAGCCATGAATAAGTTGGCATAGCTGGGGGCGAATCTGGTGCCCATGGCAGTGCCCCGGGTCTGGAGGTAATAAGCCCCCTCAAAGAAAAAATAATTATGCGTGAGTATATATTCGACACCCTCCGCCAAATATTCTATTTGTCTACTCTTAAGATTTCCATGATTTTCAAGTTGCAATTTCATATTATTTATGCCCTGTTCGTGATTAATAACGGTATAGAGCGATTGGACATCCAAGGTCCCCATACGCCAATGTGGCTCCACTTTCAAGTTCTCCAATAATTGGACAACTTGTGTGGTGTCCTTAATATATGCAGGGATCTTTTTGACCGTAGGTTGGATCAGTCTGTCAATATAGTGAGATAAGTTGGATGTCAACGATTCTATACCAGAAATTATCGGGCGACCTGGTGGGTCAGTCATATTCTTGTGAATCTTCGGGAGACAATAGAAGACAGGGAGTCTCCGTTGGGTCCCCATGATAAAATCTGATTCCTGTTTCGTTAATAAACCGCCATTAAGGCCTTTTTCACAGAATTGATTAAGTATTTTTGCAAATTCCTCTGTGGGGTCTCTTATGAGCTTCCTATATGTAGTTATGTCTCCTAATTGTTTTAAACACTCAGCATTATATTTCTCCGTTTCCAGGAGGACAATCGCCCCCCCTTTATCCGCAGGGCGGATAGTGAGATTATTGCAGCTTTGCAATTCTTTTATTGCATATATTTCCTGTGTAGTTAAATTACTCCTTCGTCCACATTTATCAGGTATCTTCCTTAGTTCAGTCTCTATATTTTTCTGAAAGGTGGCTATCTCAGCACTGATCTCCTGCCTGGGGAATTTTTTTGACCTCAATTTTAATTCAGTATATTTGATTTCTCCTTCCCTATGTTCATTTGAATTAGTTAAAATCGGGTTTTTTTAAAAATATTTTTTAAGACACAATTTCCGTATGAATTTCTCCACTCCCACATAGGTATCAAATTTGTTTAATCTCACTGTTGGTGCGAATTTCAGTCCCTTGTTCAGTAGCCTTGTCTGATGTTCAGTCAAAACCACTGAGCTAAGGTTCACTATGGCTTCCTTGTCTGTCATCATCTGTGTCTGTTGTGAGTCCCTCTTTTTTCTTTGACCTCTTCGTGTCTTCCATTTGGGTCTGTTTGTTGTTGTCTGTGTGTCTCTTCTCTTACATGTCTGGGTGCATGGTAATGTCTGTTCTGTGGTGGTCGTAATCTCTGTTGTGGTACATGATCCTCTATTTGATGGTTGTGTCTGTTCCTCAGATTGTATGTGTGGGTTGGTGATGATTGTGGATATTGTTGATATCCTGTTGATAGTGTTTGTGACCTGCGTCTGATTCTTGTGTCGTGATGTATCAGTGGTGTTTGTTGATATTGAGGGTATGCACCGTCTGGTGTTTTTGATCTCCTTCTGATTCTTGTCTTGTGGTGGGGCGGGGTCCTGTCTAAAAAATGATTGTAATTCAATGCTTCAAACCTATTATTAACCGGGATATTGTATCTATTGGGATTATCATCCATACTGGATTGTCCCGGGGGTCTGCTATTTATTTCTCTCTCCGGTGAGTCATTTCTATACCTTTCCCTCTCATCCAATCTAGGATTATGTCTGTATTTCCTTGTTTTTCTACTGATTATTTCCGACTCCATTTTGTCCAAACTCCTACACAGGCGTTCCTGCCACATACGTAATTCATCACTCGCCGGTAGTTTATCCACTACCGTCTTTATCTGATTTATTCTCTCAGTAATCTCCTCTAATATTTTGCACCTCCTTTTTATAATTAATTGTATCAAGGTAACTGATTGGGAGAACAATAAAGACTCCCATTCTTTAATAAACTCTTCATTGCACAAGTCCTGTGCGGGGGTCTTAGATAATTGTAATCCCTTAGGTATTCTTTTATCCTCAATATATACTTTCAGGGACTTGATCTCCCACTGCTGTCTGAGTACATCACGAGTATTCCTCTTACATGAAATCATCTAGTATTCCCTTGACTACTACTGCACACCAGAATAGAGTATACGATAAATGGACCATACAGGGTTAATAATCCACTACCTAAGTCTCTAAGTGGGAACCCTCTGCAAAATTTCTCCCACAGACCTCCCTGCTTTACTCACATGTATGTCTCTCTCTTGAAATAAAATTTAGAAATGTTTTAATAAATTTTTAGCTAAAAAACTTTTTATGATATTTATTAAATTATATATATGTTTATTTTATATTTTTATGATAGATATCAGGTAATGCATACTGAGATTAACCCACCTACCAGATACGCCAAATCTATAGGTGATCCTATATTGTCTAGGGCATGGGTCCATCTTATGCATTACCATTGATATGTATAATTATATATAAATTATTTAGATGTCGCTCAGATGTTTGATTTCCTACCTTCAAAGGAAAAGCGAGTTAATGTGAGAATATAACCAGTTCCCACAAAAGCGATTCATTGCAAATAGAGTTATGTGTGGTTATAAAAGAATTTATGAGATTTTTGTAAGAAACCGCATGAAAAAAACCGCAGAAAAAACCGCACTAAAAAAACGCACCAGAAAACTACATAGGAATTATGGTGAAAAAGCTGCTTGACCAAAAGACTATTGGATCCACAAGATCCTGTTCAGGATTAATAAAGAGCTCTCTTGATAGCCAGAGAAATAAATAATAAAAAACCGCATAAAAAACCGCATAGGAACCATATTGAAAAAACTATATGACTAAATGACTACCAGATCCACAAGATCCACTCCAGGGTTAATAAACAACCCTCTTTGATAGCCAGAGGAATAAAAGCCGGATATCCAGGCAGTTCTTACCAAAGCCACTGAGGAAGAAGGTAGTCCAACCTTCGAAACGCGTCTGGCGTGGACGGATAAGAAACTAATCCTGGCAGAAAACCGGCAGAACTAGATTTTCAATATGATGATTGATATCTAGAAAAAGCGCTTCCACCAAACTAATACCAGATCTACTGGCCATAGTCTGGTAACACATGGATAGCAGAAATCAGCTGGAGTAATTAAACCAACCACATGGAGCAGTGAGAAACGCCCAGTGCAGACGCATCCAGATTCTGCCCTTGATTCAATCAGAGTGAGACCTGGGAACCACGGTCGGCTCTGGACAACTGCGGTTAACAGCGAAAACGGACCATAGAGTCAAGACATACTAGCAAGGTACCTCCTTATATCATACGTGAGGTAAGCCTTCTTACAGCCACGCTACAGATCGGAATATACTATCAAGCGTGAGTACTACTACAAGGTGCAGCGATTGTTAAATAATTGACATTTTATTTTCTCTGCATTTTCTCTGGTTGATTATGGAGAGCATTTAACACTGACCAGACCATTGGAACAAAATAGCTATACCCGGAGGTATTAGCTACAGTTGTGGAATAGCCACTACAAAATCTTGTTGAATACGGGCAGCATATGCACTTTAAATAGTGATTGACTATCACCTATTCATATACAGCAACATTGCACAATCTAAATTTACTTTTTTGTCTCTTTTTTCACGGAAAAGTGATCACCAGCATCTTATAATTTTTATTTATTTCTATTATACCCCCTTTTCCTGGTTTTATTTGTATTATATTGCACTTGGATTATTGCATTATATTGCACTTCACGTTTATATATTTCTTTGTGTAACACATCACTTGGGGATTATTTGCAGGTGCCTATTACCCGCCCGACTTATTCAACCATTGTAACCGGAGATTGTTCTGGTGGCAGCTTATTACTAGTTTTATCTACCCCATCTATAGCGGCTATTAGAATTAATATAAGATTGTTCATATTTTGTTTGTAGGCCTATTTTAGATATTGGATTCATTGATTGTATTTTATGATATTGCTATTATTTGTTTTACTCTGATTAAATATTATGAACAAATTACTCGGTGGTTCTGGATATTAGAGTGCCCATCTACTATTGTTATAATATCTTGTCTGCAATTGCCTACTCTTTTTTTGCGCAAACGGAAGCACAGATACGGAAGTGCGGATCCGCAAATGCTGATGTGGATCTTCAAATGCAGATGCGGACAGCACATTCCAGCCCCATTGAAAATGAATGGGTCTGCACCCGTTCCGCAAAATTTTGGTAGCCTCATAAGGTTCCTGCTTATCACAACCAAGAATGGCTTCCCCAATCTCAACATCAGGAAGCTATTTGGACCACAATTGACCACGGCATCTGCGAGGTTAAATGCCTAAGATCCGCGTTATCACAAATCGCAGACATTAACCCTCGGTGTCTGCTGTGTGAAATAGCAGGCACTTGACAGCAGACACCTATTAGCTATGGCACCTGCTTTGCTTTGGAGTGGGCAACATCTTTAAAGAATTGACGTGCACTGTACATCTATGGCACATGTCATCAAGAGGTTAAAATGTACAGTAATTAGTACTGCACAGTGAACACTGTAAACAATTATCAAAAACTGCCAAAATTATAATGAACAGAAATTGATTACCGATAATTAAGAAAATTTGCTCCTAATGTAATTTTTTTTACTAAGGATACTGTAAAGGTTAACCAACTTGCTTTAGTTGGGATCAGTGTATAGTCACCCCACTGATCCTTCTTATTCACTGTTTGTTGATTAGGTTTGTTGTTCAGTATTATTTGGGGGGGTTAGTTTTAAAAAAAATATTAAAAGTTATATTTTAATGATAAGTTTCTTTTCCCACATACGGTTATTAAGATTTATATACCCTGTCTCAACGTTATCTAAAATCTGTGATAGTTGACTGTAAAAAAAAAAATCAACAGTGGTGGAATTGTGTTGCTTTGGTTAATGTTTTAAAAATTATATAATTCAATTGATGTACCCAAAATTGGTGCCATAAAAAAAAAAAAAAAATACTTACACTGTATAAAACAAGCCTTCATATAAGTATGTTGTTGGAAAAATAATAAAGTAATGGCTTTTGAAATGCAGAGATCAATAAACAAAAAAAAATGGCAGAGCCTTAAGGCCCCTTTCACACGGGCGAGTATTCCGCACCTCACGCATTGCACTCGCACTGAATCCGGACCCATTCATTTCAATAGGGCTGTGCACATGAGCAATGTTTTTACCGGCATCACTTGTGCGTTGCGTGAAAATTGCAGCATGTTCTATATTCTGCTTTTTTCACGCAACGCAGGCCCCATAGAAATGAATAAGGCTGCGTGAAAATCGCATTGCATCTGCAAGCAAGTGCGGATGCGGTGCGATTTTCATGCATGGTTGCTAAGGAGACGAAGGATGTATGACCCGGGACCCCATTTACTTTATTATTTTCCATTATAACTTGGTTATACTGGAAAATAATAGCATTCTTTAATACAGAATGCTAACGTCATTGAAGGTCCTTTTGCAGGTCCTTCAAGAAGAACAAAGAGGATTCCTGCTGCGCGATCAAGTAGCTGAGGTGAGTTATGTTTTTATCATTTTTTAAAGGGCTTCTGTCACATTTTTCATTTTTGGGCTGATTAAAATCCTTAGAGTGCGATTATTCAATATATAGTGCTCTTACCTTTTTCTGTGGCTTAGTTTCTTTAAAAACCGCACTTTTATAATATGTTAATTACCTCGCTACCAGCAAGTAGGGCGGTTACTTGCTGGTAGCCGCCGCATCCTCCTTTAAAAAAAACGCCCCCTCCTCCTGTTGATTGACAGGGCCAGCGAGCGCTATCCTCCTACGGCTGGCCCTGTTTGCAATTCAAATCTCGCACCTGCGCCTTACGTGTAATCATTCGGCGCAGGCGCTCTGAGAGAAGGACGCTCGCTTCCTCAGCACTGCCTCAGTGCGCCTGCACCGATGACGTCAACTCTAAACCCGAAAGAGAAGACGTCATCGGCGCAGGCGCACTGAGGGAGTGCTGAGGAAGCGAGCGTCCTTCTCTCAGAGCGCCTGCGCCGAATGAAGAGACGTAAGGCGCAGGCAGGCGCGGGATTTGAATTGCAGACAGGGCCAGCCGTAGGAGGAGAGCGCTCGCTGGCCCTGTCAATCAACAGGAGGAGGGGGCGTTTTTTTGAAAGGAGGATGCGGCGGCTACCAGCAAGTAACCGCCCTACTTGCTGGTAGCAAGGTAATTAACATATTATAAATGTGCGGTTTTTAAAGAAACGAAACAGAAAAAGGTAAGAGCACTATATATTAAATAATCACACTATAAGGATTTTAATTAGCCCAAAAATGAAAAATGACTTTTGGGGGGTGACAGAAGCCCTTTAAGCCTCAATTGACATTATACTTAGCATTCTGTATTAAAGAATGCTATTATTTTCCATTATAACCACGTTATAATGGAAAATAATAAAATCTACAGAACAACAAACCCAAACCCGAATTTCAATGAAGAAGTCCGGGTTCGGGTCTGGGTACAACACTCACGCGCGTGCAAAACACATTGCACTCGCGCGTAAAAAACTGAACAATGGAACGCAATCGCAGTCAAAACTGACTGAAATTGCATGCCTTCTCGCATGACTTTCCCTGAACGCACCTGCGTCGCATCCGGCCCTCACCCGCGACGCTCGTATAACGGTCACTGCGCTCCACCCTCACCCCTGGCCCTGCCTACTTGCCTCACGAGTCCTGATGACAGGGGACAACTGGACGACAGTCCCTTACTTAGTATATGTGCAGGGAAGACAGACAAGACAAAATACGGAAAGTGAACGGACCGGGTCAGAACCGAGAGAGCTACGCAGTACAAAGGGTTAAGCAAAGAATGGTCAGGAGAAGCCGGGGTCAAATACCAGGAGAGTAGAGAAGTACCAGAGGAGTCCGCAAAGAGTAGTCAGGTGGGAGCCAAGGTCACAATACCCGGAGGGATGCGCAGTACAGGAGGAGCAGGCAAAGGATCATCAGGGAACAGGATCAGGTGAGTATTCAGTAGTCCAACAAATAGCCAGGAACCTAGAATTAACAGGGAACCTGTGGCCAGCAGGCTGCTTGTATTTATAGTGGGGTCTGAGGGTCATGTGACGTGGCCAGTGTCACATGACCGACAGACAGACAAGTTGAGCACCGAGTGATCAGCTCGGCGCTCAAGGCAGTGCAGGGAGCCTCCCAGCTAGCAAAGCCGCCCTGGGAACGAGGCCAAACACAGATCCTCCCTCCCGAAGCTAAGCAGCAGGTCTGCGGCTGATGAGAGACCGAGTGCGCCTTTGGCGCCCCGAGACAGTACCACCCCCTTTTACGAGGGGCCACCGGACCCAAGACTTCAGGCAATGGCCTTTCATGGTGTTCTAAATGAAATTTTCGAACAAGTCTAGGAGCATGAACCTCCCTGGCGGGTACCCAAGATTAGAGTTGAGCGAACACCTGGATGTTCGGGTTCGAGAAGTTCGGCCGAACTTCCCGGAAATGTTCGGGTTCGGGATCCGAACTTCGCCCCGAACCCCATTGAAGTCAATGGGGACCCAAACTTTTCGGCACTAAAAAGGCTGTAAAATAGCCCAGGAAAGAACTAGAGGGTTGCAAAAGGCAGCAAAATGTAGGTAAATCCCCTGCAAACAAATGTGGATAGGGAAATGAATTAAAATTAAAATAAAATAAATTAAAATTAACCAATATCAATTGGAGAGAGGTCTCATGGCAGAGAATCAGGCTTCATGTCATAGCAGAGAATCAGGCTTCACGTCACCCACCACTGGAACAGGCCATTGTCAGATATTTAGGCCTCGGCACCCAGACAGAGGAGAGAGGTCCCATAGCAGAGAATCAGGCTTCATGTCATAGCAGAGAATCAGGCTTCAAGTCATAGCAGAGAATCAGGCTTCAAGTCATAGCAGAGAATCAGACTTCACGTCACCCACCACTGGAACAGGCCATTGTCAGATATTTAGGCCCCGGCACCCAGACAGAGGAGAGAGGTCCCATAGCAGAGAATCAGGCTTCATGGCATAGCAGATAATCAGGCTTCACGTCACCCACCACTGGAACAGGCCATTGTCAGATATTTAGGCCCCGGCACCCAGACAGAGGAGAAAGGTCCCATAACAGAGAATCAGGCTTCATGCCATAGCAGAGAATCAGGCTTCAAGTCATAGCAGAGAATCAGGCTTCATGTCATAGCAGAGAATCAGGCTTCACGTCACCCAACACTGGAAAAGGCCATTGTCAGATATTTAGGCCCCGGCACCCAGACAGAGGAGAGAGGTCCTATAGCAGAGAATCCAGGCTTCAAGTCATAGCAGAGAATCAGGCTTAATGTCATAGCAGAGAATCAGGCTTCACGTCACCCAACACTGGAACAGGCCACTGTCAGATATTTTTAGGCCCCGGCACCCAGACAGAGGAGAGAGGTCCCATAGCAGAGAATCAGGCTTCATGTCATAGCAGAGAATCAGGCTTCAAGTCATAGCTCATCTCTAATCATGAGGATAGATCATCAATTTTATGCCACTGCACAACCCATTTAAAGGGTTAAGGCCATGTCATGAAAGAATTCTCATATCTGCAGTTTGGAGGAAAAAATTGGTAAAAAAAAAGGCTTGCATGGAAGAGTAAAGGCTGTATTACACTGGCCAAGGAGCAGCCAGATAATCGCTAACAAACATTCGTAGAAAAGCTCGTTAGCTATGATCTGCCGCTGTAAAGGTGCCCCGGATTACCCAATGAATGAACTCGTTCATCGGATAATCACATCTTTCATGCAGTCACAAAAATCATTGTTTGTTGGCAGCAGATGTCAGTGCCATGAAACCCACTCTGATGACGGCAAATAGCGATTCTATGTGTAGACGAGAGTTGGTATTAGCAATCATTCTTCCCCATACTGTGGAGGAGATCCCTGCATGTAAAACAGCGGTCTCCTTCACTAATGAGCAGGTGATTGTCAGGAAGGAAAGCTGTGTGGCAGTGTAATACAGCCTTAAGTACATATGTACATACTATATATCTTTGCTTAGCAGACAGTTGATCTGTAAAAAAATAATAAAAAGTGCAAATGCCACCCTTTATTTGTAAGAACTATTGTTTTAGTATAATAGAATTATACTTGTCTTCTCTTTTACTGACAGATTGGAATATCTTTATTGTTCTGCACTATAATCAGTCCTAACAACAATGAATGAAGAACAGAATATAGCAAGACATACATTAATCATTTAGTGCCACTAGCAGAATGGAGATAGTTAAAGCACATCATACAGCTGGAGGCACGTAGTATATTATGGATCAGTTGTATTCTAATTCAATTAAGTGATACATGGATGGTTGAAGTTACTAGAAGGCTTTGTAAATTTTTACCAATGGAATTACTGAACAAATTTAGTATATTTAGCTGTTCCCTTTGCTATAACATTAGTTTGATACACTGCCCGACAAAAAAAAAGTCGCCACCAAGAATATTTTGTTGGACCGCCTTTAACTTTGATTACGGCACGCATTCACTGTGGCATTGTTTCGATAAGCTTCTGCAATGTCACAAGATTTATTTCCATCCAGTATGGCATAAATTTTTCACCAAGATCTTGCATTGATGATGGTAGAGTCTGACTGCTGTGCAAAGCCTTCTCCAGCCCATATTAAAGATTCTCAATGGGGTTAAGGGCTGGACTCTGTGGTGGCCAATCCATGTGTGAAAATTATGTCTCATGCTCCCTGAACCACTCTTTCACAATTTGAGCCTGATGAATCCTGGCATTGTCATCTTGGAATATGCCCGTGCCATCAGGGAAGAAAAAATCCATTGATGGAATAACCTGGTCATTCAGTATGTTCAGGTAGTCAGCTGACCTCATTCTTGGAGCACATACTGTTGCTGAACCTAGACCTGACCAACTGCAGCAACCCCAGATCATAGCACTGCCCCCACAGGCTTGTACAGTAGGCACTAGGCATGATGGGTGCATCACTTCATCTGTCTCTCTTCTTACCCTGATGCACCCATCTCTCTGGAACAGGGTAAATCTGGACTCATCAGACCACATGACCTTCTTCCATTACTCCAGAGTCCAATCTGTATGCTCCCTAGCAAATTGAATTTTTTTTTTCTGGTTTGCCTCACTGATTAGAGGTTTTCTTACAGCTACACAGCTGTTCAGTCCCAATCCCTTGAGTTCCCTTCACATTGTGCGTGTGGAAATGCTCTTACTTTCACTATTAAACATAGCTCTGAGTTCTACATTTGTTTTTCTTCGATTTGATTTCACCAAACGTTTAAGTGATCGCAGATCACGATCATTCAGGATTTTTTTCCCGCCACATTTCTTCCTCGAATACGATGTGTCCCCACTATACTTCCAGTTTTTAATAAAGCGTTGGACAGTTCTTAACCCAATTTTAGTAGTTTCTGCAATCTCCTTAGATGTTTTCTCTGCTTGATGAATGCCAATGATTTGACCCTTCACAAACAGACTAACATCTTTTCCACGACCATGAGATGTGCCTTTCAACATGGTTGTTTAAGAAATGAGAAGCAACTCATTGCACCAGTTGGGGTTAAATAACTTAATGCCAGCTGAAAGATAATCACCCATGCAGTAATTATCCAATAGGAGGCTGATAACTATTTTCTTAGTTAATTCCAGGTGGCGACTATTTTTTTGGACAGGCAGTGTATAATAACCGTATATCTGAAATCTTCTGACACAAAAATAATTATTTAATGATAGATTCAGTTAAACAAAATATATAAAATGCCTCTCCCATGTAACTACTAAATCTATGTTTTTATTGTATTGCTACTGCCACATGGTCTTTTACACAATTGATTTTTCCTAAGGTTTTATTAACAAAATCAATGGCTCTGTTAAATGTACTATTAGGCTATTTCTATGGACTAAGTTGTTCTAGAACTCTTGCATCATGGTTTCCGTTCTGAAGGGAGACCAGGCCGTTCAGCTGGATCTGGGTCCATCAAGTTCCATCATGCCATCAGTCACTGTGGCAGAAATAATATGGGTTATATTCACTCACCTAAAGAATTATTAGGAACACCTGTTCTATTTCTCATTAATGCAATTATCTAGTCAACCAATCACATGGCAGTTGCTTCAATGCATTTATGGGTCTGGTCCTGGTCAAGACAATCTCCTGAACTCCAAACTGAATGTCAGAATGGGAAAGAAAGGTGATTTAAGCAATTTTGAGCGTGGCATGGTTGTTGGTGCCAGACGGGCCTGTCTGAGTATTTCACAATATGCTCAGTTACTGGGATTTTCACGCACAACCATTTCTAGGGTTTACAAAGAATGGTGTGAAAATGGAAAAACATCCAGTATGCGGCAGTCCTGTGGGCAAAAATGCCTTGTGGATGCTAGAGGTCAGAGGAGAATGGGCCGACTGATTCAAGCTGATAGAAGAGCAACGTTGACTGAAATAACCACTTGTTACAACCAAGGTATGCAGCAAAGCATTTGTGAAGCCACAACACGCACAACTTTGAGGCGGATGGGCTACAACAGCAGAAGACCCCACCGGGTACCACTCATCTCCACTACAAATAGGAAAAAGAGGCTACAATTTGCACGAGCTCACCAAAATTGGACTGTTGAAGACTGGAAAAATGTTGCCTGGTCTGATGAATCTCGATTTCTGTTGAGACATTCAAATGGTAGAGTCCGAATTTGGCGTAAACAGAATGAGAACATGTATCCATCCTCTGATGGCTACTTCCAGCAGGATAATGCACCATGTCACAAAGCTCGAATCATTTCAAATTGGTTTCTTGAACATGACAATGAGTTCACTGTACTAAAATGGCCCCCACAGTCACCAGATCTCAACCCAATAGAGCATCTTTGGGATGTGGTGGAACGGGAGCTTTGTGCCCTGGATGTGCATCCCTCAAATCTCCATCAACTGCAAGATTCTATCCTATCAATATGGGCCAACATTTCTAAAGAATGCTATCAGCACCTTGTTGAATCAATGCCACGTAGAATTAAGGCAGTTCTAAGGCAAAAGGTGTCCAACACCGTATTAGTATGGTGTTCCTAATAATTCTTTAGGTGAGTGTATATATATAGTGGGGATTTGCTCTGGTAGACACGGTAAGCAGACGCAGTACAGAGGCAAAAACAAGTTGGTAAAGCAAAACTTTGGTGTTTATTCACACATAAGGCAAAAACAAAATGAGAGTTCACAGTCTTGGTGTTAGTACACACAAAGGAAAGTCCAAGGAACTAAACAATCACCTTGCTAGCATTTTTTTTTTACCAGTGGTCCATAACAGGCTTTAAGGGGCCTGTTTCCCAGCATACGGCTCTCAGCCCTCAAACACGCCACAAATCCTCAGATCCTAAACACAGACTGACTGTGCTTCCCTGTCAGAGAGGAGTAATCCACCCCACCTGACAGTGCTGACTGCTTTTTAAACCTGCCAAGACCCGGCCTGGAATGTGGGGAGAAGCCACCCACCCAGCACTTTGGCTACTCCCAGTAAAAGCTGTCCCGAATGAGCTTTACAGCCATACTAAACAGCTGAAGTGTCAGACTGCAATCTGTAATACTGACACTTGAGAGTAAACGGCTCTTACCTCACCGAGGCCTGGAACCTCGCTGACACATATCAACCATTAATGACAGCCCCTTGTTCCTTCCTACATACCTCCCCCTTTTGTTCAATCTTGATGGGGTGGACACACAATTAACAGTGTACCCGGGACAGGGCATCCGCTTTTCCTAGCAACCGGCCTGCCTTGTATTCCACCGAAAACTTGAAATTTTGCAAAGACAGAAACCACCGGGTGACCCGGGCATTTCTGTTCTTGGCCTGGCTCATCCATTTGAGAGGGGAGTGGTCGGTCACCAGATGAAACTTTCTCCCCAGCAAATAATAGCGGACAGACTGGAGTGCCCACTTGATAGCCAGGCACTCTCTCTCCACTATACTATACCTGGTCTCGGCTGGGGTAAGCTTCCGGCTGAGGAAGACAATGGGATGCTTCTCCCCGTTGACTTCCTGAGACAGTACAGCATGACACCTACTTCAGAGGCATTGGTCTGTACTATAAACTCCCTTTTAAAGTTGGGTGTCACCAAAACCGGGGACCCACACAGGGCCAACTTCTAAGCGGAGAAAGCCTTTTCTGCCTGCTCATTCCAGTGGACCGTCACTGACTTTTGTCCCTTCAAAAGGCCTGTCAATGGTGCTGCCATTGTAGCAAAGTGGGGGACAAACCTCATATAGTATCCCACCATTCCAAGGAACGACTTTACTTGCCGAGTAGTGACAAGTTGGTGCCAATTCCGAATTGCCTCCGTTTTCTTCACCTGAGGTTTGATAACTTGGCGCTGTCACCGCCAGTTCTGTAAGAAGGTCTGTTAGACGTTCTTCTTTACCTCTTGCATGAGGTTCTTTGTTTTGGTTTCACTTTGTCATCTCCTTTCCTTCTCCCAGCTGTCACCTATTTACACTAATTGTCTCCCTTTATATTCCCTCCCATACTGCCTCACTTTGCGGTTTATACTTCTTCCTGGATGAGTTGTTCACTGCTGGATGCTGCTACTGCTGATTCCTCAGATAAGTCCTTTTCCTTTATTTGTGTTTCCTTGCTGGCTTGATTCTAGGTGACCCTGACTCCGTCCATACTAAGTGCAGGGAGCCGGTGGTCGTGTCCCCTCACTATTATAGGGTTTTCAGGTGTCACACATTATAAGGTACGTGGGCATGCAATCGTCTACCATAAAGACCTTTGCATGGGCATAGCAGTCAGGGAGAGATCTAGGGGTTTTATAGGGCTCACCCATATGCTCCTTAGTTTGTGATCAAGCCAGTCAGATGTTTATTTATAAGTTCCAGCTTTCTGGAACACCATCCGTGACAGGCGCCCAATTACATACTCCCGGTACTTGGTCTCTTCTAACCCTTTACAGCCATACTAAACAGCTGAAGTGTCAGACTGTAATCTGCAATACTGACACTTGAGAGAAACTGGCTCTTACCTCACCGAGGCCAGAAAACCTCAGTGACACATACCGACCATCAATGACGACCCCTTGTTCCTTCCTGCCTTCCTACAATTAAAATATATATATATATATATATATATATATATATAAGAAAAAAGTGGCAGCACTGTCTATTGAGAAAACAGGGGGGTGCAACTCGCCCAGTTAGGATCTAGCAAATCCAATGTATAAAAGTCAAAAAAAGTGGGCAGCACTCCATGAGATAAAAAAGTACAAAAATCTTTATTTACCCAGACAGGACATGCAACGTTTCGGCTCTATGCTGGAGCCTTTCTGCACTCCAAAGTTGCAGTAAAAAAGTGGTATTTTTATTTACCCATTGGTGACGCGACGTTTCGGCTCCAACATGAAGCCTTTCTCAAGCAATGTGAACAATCAAAAGTGAACATATATATGGTGAAAGGAAGTGACAACATCACATCAAAAGTGTTTACAATGGGTGAATAAAAATACCACTTTTTTTACAGCAACTTTGGAGTGCTGCTCTATTTTTTCATTATACATTTTGGGCAAGCTTTCCCTTTGAGCTAGCACCCGTTTCTCCCTTTTTTTGGGGTTGGTGCTGCCATATTTTATATATATAACACATAATTATTTCTGCCACAGTGACTGATGGCATGATGAAACTGCATCCTGCATGGGTGAATAAACTTTGATTCTTTTTTTTTCCATTTGAGAGTGCTGCCTTTTTGCTTATTTGGGCGATAGTCTTGTCCCATTAGGCTTGCACCCCAATTTGACTTCTTTTGTCTGGAGCTGCCATTTTTCTTCTCTCTATTTATTTATTTTTGTATAGCACTATTATATTCTGCAGCATTTTACAGACATTAGCATCCAACTGTCCCCAATGGGGCTCACAATCTAAGTTCCCTATTAGTATGTCAGTATGGGAGGAAACCCACGCAAACACGGGGAGAACATAGAAACCCAATGCAGATGTTGTCCTTGGTCGGATTCAAACCTAGGATCCCAACACTGCAAGGCACCAGTGCTAACAAGAGAGAGAGAGAGAGAGAAAGAGAAAGAGAGAGAGAGAGCGCTGCTGAAATGTCAAATATCTTTGTAGTGGACATGACTGTTGAAAAAAACTTGGGTGCAGATGTATCAAACTGGTGTAAAGCCAAACTGACTTAATTGCGCATAGCAACCAATCAGATTCCTTCTTTCATTTTTCACAGCTCCTTCGGAAACTGAAAGGTGGAATCTAAATAAAATCACACTTACCTCATCTATTTAATCGCAAAGAGCCAGCCGCCATCTTGATTAAAGATCCAGCGCAAAATCTTACATGGCCCACCATGTCGGCGAGCACAGGATTTCGAGGGGGATCTTCAATCAAGATATCAATGGCCAGCTCTTCGCGCTGAAACGGATGATGGAAGTATGATTTTTAAACAATTTTTACAGCCATTTTAAAGAAATCGATTTGTTACTTTGAAGCTTGAGGAAATTTGGCTATGCAGCGAATCAAATTTTCCCTGAAATTCGCATCGAAGTCCACTTTGTGGACTTTGATTCGCTAAACACTAATACGTATTTAATATAGAGTATATACCTGTATATATGCAGTATCTAACAAAAGTAAGTACTCCCCTAATATTTTTGTAAATATTTTATTATATGTTTCATGGGACAACACTGAAGATATGACACTTTGATACAATGTAAAGTAGTCAGTGTACAGCTTGTATAACAGTGCAAATTTGGTGTGCCCTCAAAATAACTCCACACACATACACTAATGTGTTGTCTAAACTAGTGTTGATGGAGCACCGTAGTGCTCGAGTGCTCGGGCCGAAAACATCGGGATGTTCGGGTGCTCAACCGAGCACCCAACTATAATGGAAGTCAATGGGAGAACCAGAGCATTAAACCAGGTACCACCTGCTCTGAACAGGGAAGAGTGCCTGGTTCATAGAAAAATTTAAGAAATTGATGGAAACACCACCAAAATGGTTCTGGAACAGCATGGGGAGGATGTCTGGATGCATCTTGTACTCATAGGTCGCTGCTGGGAACGATGTTGTCCGAATAGTACGCAACTTTTGCAGACTGACAATAATACGCAAAAAAACAAAGATTAAATCGATTTTAGAGGAAAAATTTATAGGAAACATTCTTTCCTGTATATTTACTTGTATATAAAGTGCAAGTGCTGCCAAAAATTACAAGTAAGAGGCACTCTGATACAACCTGTATATCACATAAAGGAGGGCCTCATTCACATTGTGGTACAATTCTTCATGTAGTGGGACTCCTACACTCATAAACCCTATGCACTAAGTGAAAGGGCTGACAAAAATTACAAGGAACCGGCACTCCAAAACACCAATTGTTACACATAAAGGAGGGGATCATACACAGCCTTGAAAAATGATGATTGACCTGCTGGTGACCCTCAAAAACATTTGGAGCAAGGGCCTGCTGATCTGACTATCTAAAACATTATGGGTGAGGGCCTGCTGCCGCTTTGGAGACTCTAGATAACCTGGGGACGATCCATTTGGATGTCTGCCCTATCATATTTTGAAGTTATTTTCAGCCCAAACCATGTAGACCATGGGTAACGGGGAAATCATGGTTCGATTCCGGAGAGGGAAGTTGAGAAACAGCTACGGCTACCACATCCAAGTAAAGGCAGCATGTGCGCAAATTACCTATTAAGTATAATTAGGTGAGGGCCTGCAGGTGAGCTGAACCTGTAAAAGATTTTAGGTGTAGGCCTGCTGGTGAGCTGACCCTCTAAAACATTATATGCGAGGGCCTTCAGGTGAGCTTACCCTGTAAAACATTATATGCGAGGGCATGCAGGTGAGCTGACCCTCTAAAAAATTAAATGTGTGGGCCTTCAGGTGAGCTGACCCTGTAAAAGATTTGAGGTGCGGGTCTGCTGTTGAGTTGGCGGCGGTGATCGGAACAACACATGACGTACCGGTACGTCATGGGTCCTTAAGGACTCGGGAACCATGCCGTACCGATACGTTATGAGTCCCTAAGGGGTTAATATATACAGCTTTCATATTCTGTTACCAAAAAAATACTTTTTTGGCAATCTACATCTGTATTAGTCAGTGTGAAATTTAAGCTAAAGATACACCCATCATTTTCTGTGGTTTGAAAAACAAACAATTTTTTTTTTTTTTTAAACTGTATTTTCCAGATCTGCAAGTGTTAAATTCAAGTTTAATATATACAGCTTTCATATTCTGTTACCAAAAAGACTTTTTGGGCAATCTACAACATCTGTATTAGTCAGTGTGAAATTTAAGCTAGAAATACACCCATCATTTTCTGTGGTCTGAAAAACACACTTTAAAAAAACAAAAAAAAACTAACAGTATTTTCCAGATCTGCAAGTGTTAAATTCAAGTTTAATATATACAGCTTTCATATTCTGTTACCAAAAAAAGACTTTTTGGCAATCTACAACATCTGTATTAGTTAGTGTGCAATTTAAGGTAGAAATACACCCATCATTTTCTGTGGTTTGAAAAACACAATTTTTTTTCAAAAAACAATATTTTCCAGATCTGCAAATGTTAAATTCAAGTTTAATATACACATCTTTCATATTTCTTTGACCAAAAAACACAGTTTTGGCAATCTACAACATCTTGATTAGTCAGTGTGCAATTAAGGCTAGAAATACACCCATCATTTTCTGGGGTTCGAAAAACACACTTTTTTGATAAAAAACACTATTTTCAGGCCTTGCAGCATCAGCACGTGTGAAATTACAGGCTTATATACTGCTGTCAAATTCAGTTGTTAAACAAACACTCGTTTGGGCACAAAAAAATTTGTTGGCAGCCTTTGATGCAGATGTTGTGAGATACACCCTTAATACATTTAGGTTACATTCAGAGATATTAAATACCGCCATGTGGTGTACCAATATTGAATTAAGGCCTACACTGGTTCAGGCCCTGTGAGATACACCCTTCTACATACAGGGGTTTGAATCAGGGATTTGAAATACAGCCATTTGGGGCAAATAAATATTTACTTCAGGCCTACACTGGTTCAGACCGTGTGAGATACCCCCTCTACATACAGGGGTTTGAATCAGGCATTAGAAATACAGCCATTTTGGTCAAAGATATATTTACTTCAGGCCTACACTGGTTCAGGCCCTGTGAGATACCCCCTATACATACAGGGGTTTGTTTCAGGGATTTGAAATACAGCCATTTGAAATACAGCCATTTTGTGCAAAGATATATTTACTTCAGGCCTACACTGGTTCAGACATTGTGAGATACCACCTCTACATACAGGGGTTTGAATCAGAGATTTGAAATACAGCCATTTAAAATACAGCCATTTTGTGCAAAGATATATTTACTTCAGGCCTACACTGGTTCAGACCGTGTGAGATACCACCTCTACATACAGGGGTTTGAATCAGGGATTTGAAATACAGCCATTTGAAATACAGTCATTTTGGCAAAAATATATTTACTTCAGGCCTACACTGGTTTAGGCCGTGTGAGATACTCCCTCTACATACAGGGGTTTGAATCAGGGATTTGAAATACAGCCATTTGAAATACAGCCATTTTGTGCAAAGATATATTTACTTCAGGCCTACACTGGTTCAGACCGTGTGAGATACTCCCTCTACATACAGGGGTTGGATTAAGGGATTTGAAATACAGCCATTTTAAATACAGCCATTTTGGGCAAAGAAATATTGAATTTAGGCCTACACTGGTTCAGACCGTGTGAGATACTCCCTCTACAAATTGGGCACATGGCCTGAGCTTGCCCTTTACGCCTTGGAGGTGCTGGCCTGCCCTGCAGCCAGTGTATTGTCTGAACGTGTGTTTAGCATGTTTTGGGGTGTACCCTAATTTTAAAAATAAAATATACCAAAAACCAGTGTAGGCTACCTCCTCCTCCACCGCCGCTTCCACCTACACCGCCACATCCACCCCTCCTCAACCTCCTACTCCATGTGGACCTGGTCCTCCTAGATCAAGATTATAATTTTTTATTGTTACGTATTTTATGTTATTTAAAGTCATTTCCCTATCCACATTTGTTTGCAGAGCACTTGCCATGCTCTTAACCACATTTTTACGCCATTTGCAGCCCTCTAGCCATTTTAGTGCTCAAAAGTTCGGGTCCCCATTGACTTCAATTGGGTTCGGGTTCGGGGTCAAGGTCGGGTCCCGAACTCGAACTTTTTTCCGAAGTTCGGCCGAACCCGTCGAACCCGAACATCCAGGTGTCCGCTCAAGTCTGGTCTCTTATCCTCTGCCACAGCTCTGTGACGGTGTGCTGTTTGTCCCCTAAGCATACCAGTTTAAGCACGGCCTGTTGCCGCTTCCCCACTGCAGTGCTACACTGCTTCCAAATGATGACTTGCTGGTTCTGCACGTGGATAATTCGGAGGTAGAAGTGGTGAAGTGGGGGTTGGAGCCACTAATGTAGGTTCTGTCGGAAACCCTGATCGTCGCAGGGCCCGCAATCCTTGGCGTCGGTGGCACCTGTGCTATCCCAGAGTACGACTCGTTCCCGGCCTCCACAACGTTCACCCAGTGTGCCATCAGGGAAATGTAGCGTCCCTCACCGAATGTACTTGTCCATGTGTCCGTGGTTAAGTGGACCTTCCTAGTAACTGCTTTGGTCAGGGCACGTGTGATGTTAAGGAACACATGTTTGTGTAAGTTGGGCATGGCATACCGTGAAAAATAGTGGCGGCTTGGGACTGCCTCAGTGTCCACAAGCCAAAATGGCAACATTTCCAGGGCCAGTAATTTGGAAAGCTGCACATTTATTGCTATGGCCTGTGGGTGGGTGGCTGTGTATTTGCGCTTGCATTCAAATGCCTGGGGTAAGGACATTTGTATGCTGCGCTGGGACATGGAAGTGGATGTGGTCGCTGATGGTGCTTTCGAAGGTCCAGGTGCAGGGCGGGATGCATCCGGGCCTGCGCCTTCGACATGGGACTGGCCAGCACGTAACACAGGGGAAGACGAGGCAGTGGTGTGACCCGGAGACACAGATTGTACATCCAGGCATCCGTCCCACTTATTTCGGTGCTTGGATGCCATGTGGCGGATCATGCTGGTGGTGGTGAGGTTGCTAGTGTTCACGCTCCGGCTTATTTTCGTATGGTACAGGTTGCAAACTACTATTCTTTTGTCGTCCTCACTTTCACCAAAATAGCACCATACTGCGGAACATCTATCCCTTGGCAAGGGAGAGTTCTTCAAGGGGTTGCTTCGTGGAACAGTTGCTGACCTGTGTGGTGTGGCCCGCCCTCTCCCTTTTGCCACCCCACTGCCTCTTCCAGCCTGTTGCGGTGCTGCAGATCCCTCCCCCTCTGTACTGCTGTCCTCGCTTGGCTTTCCACCTTCCCAGGTTGGGTCAGTGACCTCATCGTCCACCATCTCCTCTTCCACTTCCTCACTCTGATCATACTCCTGATTTGTTGACCTAACCACAACCTCATTGATTGTTTCTCATCCTCTTCATCAACCTCTTGAGACAGTAATTGCGGTTGACTCTTTGGCAACTGTATATCATCATCATCCACCTCATTAAAAAGTTATTGCCGTGACCCACCGACATGTTCTTGTGACTGTGGACGTTCAAGAGGTTGGGAATCAGGGCACAAGATCTCATGTCCCTCTTCAAGCATGCTTGGCGAGAGGGCCAAATCAAGTAATGGCAATAAAAAGACGACCTCGGAATATCCAAGTGTGGGATCACTTGTTTGGCCAGACTGTAAATGGTGGGAGGAAGGAGGATCAGGGTGAGGATTGTGTTGACTAGACTCCTGGCTACTGAGACTGGACTTGGTGGAATACAGGGTGGTGCTTAACTGACTGGAAGCATTATCTGCTGCAATCCAACCGACCACCTGGTCGCACTGGTCTGACTTCAAGAGTGGTGTCCTGTGCCGACCTGCAAACTGGGACATGAAGCTAGGTATCTTGGATGATTGTTTTTCTTATGCTCTGGCAGCAGGCACTGTTTCTCCATACCCAGGGCCACGGCCTCTGCGTGCACCATCATCATCACGGCCACTTCTCTGTCCCTTACTGCTCGCCTTCTTCATTTTAAATGTGATATATGCTTGAAAGGATGTCACACGTACAGTAGCGTAGGATTTGGAAGTGTATGTGCAAAAAAATTTACAAAGGTTTTTGTGATGAGGAAACCTTATACATGACAGGTACCACAGGTAATGTCACAGTTCGCAGTGTCTATGGACAAAGTGTACTGGATGTCACTGATATTTTAGGGATGCGCACACTTTAAACAGAAGATGTGAGGCGGATAATTTAACTGTCCGCAGGGGACACTGTCAACAAAAAGTGTTCTGGATGTCACTGATATTTTAGTAATGCGCACACTTTAAACAGGATATGTAGCACAGATAATTTAACTATCCGCAGAAGACACCGTCTACGGAAAAACTGCACTGGATGTCACTTATATTTTAGGGATGCGCACACTTTAAACAGGAGATGTGGCGCGGATAATTTAACTATCCGCACGGACACCGTCCATGGAAAAGTGTACTGGATGTCACTGATATTTTAGGGATGCGCACACTTTAAACAGGTGATGTGACACGGATAATTTAACTGTCCGCAGCGACCTATTACATGGTATTTTGCGCAGGATGCACTAAAAATATATATTGCTGCTGTCACACACAATAGTCCTTAAAAGGACTTTTGAGTCTCTGAAAAGTTTATTGTATAAAAATCTTCCTATTATACTTTCTACACTGTCTGTCCCTTCCTATGCACAGCTCTCCCTAAGGCCGAATGCACACGGCCGTGGAACACAGACGTGAGCGGTCCGTGGTATCCCGGCCTGGCATCCTGCTGACAGCAGGAGCGCACGGCCTCATTGGTTGCTATGATGCCGTGCGCTTCATGCCACCACTGCACTACAGTAATACACTCGTATGATCTATACGAGTGTATTACTGTAGTGCAGTGGCGGCATGAAGCGCACGGCATCATAGCAGCCAATGACGCCGTGCGCTCCTGCCGTCAGCAGGATGCCAGGCCGGGATACCACGGACGGCTCACGTCCGTGTTCCACGGCTGTGTGCATTTGGCCTAACACTGAGCAATTTAGTGCAGGTTGCGCTACAAACATATATTGCTGCTGTCACACACAATAGTCCTTACAAGGACTTCTGGGTCTATGAAACGTTTTTGTAGAAACATTTAATTCAATTACACTCCCTACACTCTCTTTCCCTTCCTATGCTCAGCTCTCCCTGACTTAGAATGAGCCACACAAGCGTAATCAGGTGCTATATAGCATCCAATGACCCGTTCCGGCCAGCCAATCACTGTAATGCCAATAGCCAACATGGCTACTGGCACTACATTGAAGGCAGTACTTAAGTGCATGTTTATTGGCTGCTTAGCTCGAGCACATGCAGTATTCGGCCGGGTACCGCCATGTGCCGAGTATAGCTCAACACTAGTCTAAACTACTGGCAATAAAAGTAAGCACACCCCTAAGTTAAAATGGCCAAATTGTGTGGCCACCATTATTTTCCAGCACTGCCTTAACAATCTTGGACATGCAATTCACTAGAGCTTCACCGGTTGCCACTGGAATCCTCTTCCACTCCATGACGAAGCTGGTGGATGTTAGACACCTTCCGCTCCTCCATCCTCCGTTTGAGGATGCTCCACAGATGCTAAATAGGGTTCAGGTCTGATGACATGCTTGGCCAGTTCAGCACCTTTACCCTCAGTTTCTTTAGCAAGGCAGTAGTCATTTTGGAGGTGTCTTTGGGGTCGTTATCATGTTGGAATACTGCCCTGTGGCCCAGTTTCAGAAGGGAGGGGATCATGCTCTACTTCAGTATGCCACAGTACATGTTAGCAATCATAGTTTCCTCAATGACCTGTAGCTCATCACAGCCGAAGCACTTATGCAGCCCCAAACCATGACACTCCTACCACCATGCTTGACTGTAGGCAAGACACACTTGTCTTTGTACTCCTCACCTGGTTGTCGCCAAACACTCTTGACACCATCTTAACCAAATAAGTTTATCTTGGTCTCATCAGACCACAGGCCATAGTTCCAGTAATCTATGTCCTTGGTCTGCTTATATTAAAGCGAGTCTGTCACCTACATAACATGTTTTAAACTGATGATATAGCAAGGATACAGGGCTGGCCGCACGATACAGAGGGGAGGAGTCAGGAGCAAGTAAGGCAGGGAGCACTGGGCACTTGCAGCACACTCTCTGCCCCTGGGCACTTGCGATAGGTAATTTGCATATTTTTAAAACTTTATTTTAGGTACTTTGGAGGCTCTGAAAAACAAAACATGGGTACCATCAGTGTTATGGATCTGCCTCCCACAGAGCTATATCATCAGTTTAAAACATGTTATGTAGGTGACAGACTCCCTTTAACCCCTTAAGGACCGGGCTCATTTTCACCTTAAGGACCAGGCCATTTTTTGGAAATCTAACCAGTGTCACTTTAAGTGCTAATAACTTTAAAACGCTTTGACTTATCCAGGCCATTCTGAGATTGTTTTTTCGTCACATATTGTACTTCATGACACTGGTAAAATGAAGTCAAAAAAATTATTTTTTTTGCACAAAAAAATACCTAATTTACCAAAAATTTTGAAAAATTTGCAAATTTCAAAGTTTCAGTTTCTCTACTTCTGTAATACATAGTAATACCCCAAAAAATTGTGATGACTTTACATTCCCCATATGTCTACTTCATGTGTGAATTGTTTTGGGAATGATATTTTATTTTTTGGGGATGTTATAAGGCTTAGAAGTTTAGAAGCAAATCTTGAAATTTTTCAGAAATTTACAAAAACTAAATTTTTAGGGACCAGTTCAGGTCTGAAGTCGATTTGCGAGGCTTACATAATAGAAACCACCCAAAAATGACCCCATCTAAGAAACTACACCCCTCAAGGTATTCAAAACTGATTTTGCATACATTATTAACCCTTTAGGTGTTGCACAAGAGTTATTGGCAAATGGGGATGAAATTTGAGAATTTCATTTTTTTGCCTAATTTTCAATTTTAACCCATTTTTTCCACTAACAAAGCAAGGGTTAACAGCCAAACAAGACTGTATCTTTATTGCCCTGACTCTGCTGTTTACAGAAACACCCCATATGTGGCCGTAAACTACTGTACGGACACACAGTAGGGCGTAGAGTGAAAGGTGCGCCGTTTGGTTTTTGGAAGGCTGATTTTGCTGGACTGTTTTTTTGACACCATGTCCCATTTGAAGCCCCCCTGATGCACCCCTAGAGTAGAAACTCCATAAAAGTGACCCCATCTAAGAAACTACACCCTTCAAGGTATTCAAAACTGATTTTACAAACGTTGTTAAGCCTTTAGGTGTTGCACAAGATTTAATGGAAAATAGAGACACAATTTCAAAATTTCAAATTTTTGGCAGATTTTCCATTTTAATATTTTTTTTCCAGTTACAAAGCAAGGGTTAACAGCCAAACAAAACTCATTATTTATGGCCCTGATTCTTTAGTTTACAGAAACACCCCATATGTGGTCGTAAACCGCTGTACAGGCAAACGGCAGGGCGCAGAAGGAAAGGAATGCCATAAGGTTTTTGGAAGGCAGATTTTGCTGGACTGGTTTTTTTGACACCATGTCCCATTTGAAGCCCCCCTGATGCACCCCTAGAGTGGAAACTCCAAAAAAGTGACTCCATTTTAAAAACTACGGGATAGGGTGGCAGTTTTGTTGGTACTAGTTTAGGGTACATATGATTTTTGGTTGCTCTATATTACACTTTTTGTGCAGCACGGTAACAAGAAATAGCTTTTTTGGCACGTTTTTTTTTTTTGTTATTTACAACATTCATCTGACAGGTTAGATCATGGGGTAATTTTATAGAGCAGGTTGTCACGGACGCGGCGATACCTAATATGTATACATTTTTTTTATATTTATGTAAGTTTTATACAATAACTTCATTTTTAAAACCCAAAAAATATTTTAGTGTCTCCATAGTCTAAGAGCCATAGTTTTTTCAGTTTTTGGGCGATTATCTTGAGTAGGGTCTCATTTTTTGTGGGATGAGATGACGGTTTGATTGGCACTATTTTGGGGTGCATATGACTTTTTGATCGCTTGCTATTACACTTTTTGTGACGTAAGATGGCAAAAAATGGCTTTTTTTACACTGTTTTTATTTTTATTTTTTTACGGTGGTCATCTGAGGGGTTAGGTCATGTGATATTTTTATAGAGCCGGTCGATACGGACGCGGCGATACCTAATATGTATACTTTTTTTTTATTTATGTAAGTTTTACACAATGATTTCATTTTTGAAACAAAAAAAAATCATGTTTTAGTGTTTCCATAGTCTAAGAGCCATAGTTTTTTCAGCTTTTGGGCGATTATCTTGAGTAGGGTCTCATTTTTTGCGGGATGAGATGACGGTTTGATTGGTACTATTTTGGCGTACATGCGACTTTTTTGATCACTTTTATTACCTTTTTTGGGAAGTAAGGTGGGCAAAATTTCAATTTTCTCATAGTTTTTATTTTTTTATTTTTATGGCGTTCACCGTGCGGGGAAAGTAACATGACCATTTTATAGATCAGGTCGTTACGGACGCGGCGATACCTAATATGTGTAGTTTATTTTATTTTTTTAATTTTTATTCAGTGATAAATGTTTTTTTTTTATCTTAACTTTTTTCACTTTTTTTTTACATTTTTTTGACCCAGACCCGCTTGGTTCTTGAAGATCCAGTGGGTCTGATGTCTGTATAATACAGTACAGTACAATATATATTGTTCTGTACTGTATTTTACTTACACTGAACAGATCTATGCTTTCAGCATAGATCTGTTCAGCACCATGGACAGCAGGACGCCTGAGCAGGCGTCCTGTTGCCATGGGAACCCTCCCCGTCTGCTCAGAACTTCGCAGACGGGGAAGGGTAAGCACGGGGCTAAGGGGGGCTCTCTGGGGGCTCTCTCCCTCTCCATCGGGGGGCTGCAAAGGCACAGCAGCCCCCCGATGGAGAGGGAGGGAGCTCCCTGACCGATGACAGATAACTTTTTCCATACAGCGGTCCGTACGGACCGCGGTATGGAAAGGGTTAAACGGCTGACATCTGCACAGATGTCAGCCGTTTATACCAGGGTGCCAGCAATGTGCTGGCACCCTGGTATAACCACTAGAAGCCAACGATCATTCATGGGGAGGCGGGCGGGGGATCGCGATCCCGCCTGCCGCACCGCCCGCCTCCCGCAACGCCCCCACCGCCTGCGACACCCCCCCCCGCACCACCCGCCGGCATCAAATCATGCAGGGGTGCAGGGGGGGGTGAAAAATATAGATTATAGGCACTCAAAAGTTTCTGATCCCCGCGGTCAGGGACCGCGGGCATCAGAAACTGCAAAAAGCGCAGCAAACCGCAGGTCTGAATTGACCTGTGGTTTGCTGCGATCGCCGACACGGGGGGGTCACATCACCCCCCCTGGCGTTGTCACAGGATGCCGGCTGAAGGATTTCAGCCGAAATCATGTTCCGTTTAACCCCTCGGGCGCCGGAATCCCGATTTAAAAGTTAGGACGTACCGGTACGTCCTTGGTCCTTAAGGACTCGGGAAATAGGGCGTACCGGTACGTCCTATGTCCTTAAGGGGTTAAGCAAACTTTTTGCAGGCTTTATTGTGCATTATCTTTAGAAGAGGCTTCCTTCTGGGATGACAACCATGCAGACCAATTTGATGCAGTGCGTGGTGTATTGTCTGAGCTCTGATAGGCTGATCCCCCACCCCTTTAATCTCTGCAGCATTGCTGGCAGCCCCAGGGCCGGTGTAAGAATTTTTGCCAACACAAGCAAAGCTACATTTTGGCTCCCCCCCAAGAAGGCAAATAGCGCATGCACACAACTGCCATTTTCTGACCCATGCATTTCTAATTTTTGCAACTGTTCTGCAAATTACAGAGCAAGTCCTATTCTTGTTCATACTTTCAGACGATAACAGCCCTTGCAATTGGTGGGTGTGAGAAAAATACAGAGCGCATGCAGAAGGACCCCCCCCCCTCGCAGCTCACCTGGCCCTGGTCACGTCTGCAGCAGCTGGCTTCTCCTCTTTGTGGTTCTGGTATCTTCTCTGTGCTTCAGACAATCGCTGGTTTGAAGACTGTATTTTTTGTCCTCTAAGACCCACCTAGGATTTAGAGGAGGATAATAAGAAAAATATATTTTCCATTACACCTCAGGTCAGACCAGCAATCAGACCCCCAATGTTAATCAGACCTCATATCAGACCCCCAATGCCTCAGATCAGACCCCCATGTCAGACATCAGCCCCCCCATGTCAGCCAATTAGCCCCCCATGTCAGCCATTAGCCCCCATGTCAGCCATTAGCCCCCATATCAGCCATCAGCCCCCCATGTAAGCCATCATGCCCCCATGTCAGCCATCAGCCCCCCATGTAAGCCATCATACCCCCATGTCAGCCATCAGCCCCCCATGTCACATTTCTCCGCCTCCTTTTTACATAATCCCCTCTGTAACATCACCCCCATGTCACATTTCTCCCCTTCCAAACCATGTCACATCACCTCCTTCGTGTCACATCACGATCACATCATTACCCCCTATTGTGTCACATTCCCCTTCCCCAGCCGGCCCTTGCCCCATCCCCATGTCACAGACTACAGACATTGTCCCCTCTCCCATCATGTCACGGTCACCATCCACCCCTCGATTTATGATTGTTGTTTGTGTAATAATTTTTTAAAAACACATTTATGCCGTGCACTCTGGCGCTAGTGCACTCATCAGTGATCACCTACACACCTGTCCTGCTGCTACGGCAATCTGGCTGTGTGTGAGTCAGACTCGTAGACACAGTCAGCTCCAGTCCCTGCTGCCGCCTGCCGCCGCTGCGCCACTCGCCAGTCACATCCTCCTAGCCTGACCCCATGACCGTGTTGCCGTGCTGCTGGGCCCGTGCTGCTCTGTGAGTGAGTGCGCAACTCACAAGTAAGTGATTTTAAAAAAATATAAAAAAAGGTTCATTTTTCCGCCCTCCCCCAGGGTGCGCCCTAAGGCAGCCGCTTAGTCTGCCTTATGGTAGCCCCGGCCCTGGACAGCCCTCATATGTCTATTTTGAAAAGACAACCTCTGACTACTTTACATTGCATCCAAGTGTCATATCATCAGTGTTGTCCCTTGAAAAGATATAAGAAAATATTTACAAAAATGTGAGGGGTGTACTCACTCTTTAGATACTGATATATATAAATATATAAATGGTGCTTTTAGTCAGAGTAACAATGGAGCTGGACACTCCGTGTTAGAGTAGGTCCCATCTGATTAGAAGCCACCTTGACGTCTGGTAGATGGGCCCGACATATTTTTGATCAATTATATGCACTAAGAGCTTCTAACCCCGCTTAATAGTAAGTATGGGTGTCATGTATTCGACCCTGTTCACACATTCACCTGTTCACCCAGTCTTAGTGCATTTAGTAGTGTGCTGCTACTTTTTTAGTGTTTTTATACATTTTTGCCTTGGTAGCTTGCACCTGCGATTCTGTCTGGAGGTGCTGTTCTTTTCTTTGGTTATATGTATATATAGTTGAGGAATAAGGCATCCTCTGTGGAACTTAGCACTCCCCGCCCACCCCCTGGTGCTTTTAGTCAGAGTAACAATGGAGCTGGACACTCCATGTTAGAGTAGGTCCCATCTGATTAGAGCCACCTTGACGTCTGGTAGATGGCCCCGACATATTTGTGATCAATTATATGCACTAAGAGCTTCTAACCCAGCTTAATAGTAAGTATGGGCGTCATTTATTTGACACTGTTCACACACTCACCTGTTCACCAAGTCTTAGTGAATTTATTAGTGTGCTGCTACTTTTTTCGTGTTTTTATATATATATATATATATATATATATATATATGTTTTTATACAGTGTATATATATATATATATATATATATATATATACACACGGTATACAGTACAGACCAAAAATTTGGACACACCTTCTCATTCAAAGAGTTTTCTTTATTTTCATGACTATGAAGGCATCAAAACTATGAATTATATACATAACAAACAAGTGTGAAACAACTGAAAATATGTCATATTCTAGGTTCTTCAAAGTAGCCACCTTTTGCTTTCATTACTGCTTTGCACACTCTTGGCATTCTCTTGATGAGCTTCAAGAGGTAGTCACCTGAAATGGTCTTCCAACAGGTTCTTCCAAGGAGTTCCCAGAGATGCTTAGCACTTGTTGGCCCTTTTTCCTTCACTCTGCGGTCCAGCTCACCCCAAACCATCTCGATTGGGTTCAGGTCCGGTGACTGTGGAGGCCAGGTCATCTGGCGCAGCACCCCATCACTCTCCTTCATGGTCAAATAGCCCTTACTTTCAAAGTTTTCCAAATTTTTCGGCTGACTGACTGACCTTCATTTCTTAAAGTAATGATGGCCACTAGTTTTTATTTACTTAGCTGCTTTTTTCTTGCCATAATACAAATTCTAACAGTCTATTCAGTAGGACTATCAGCTGTGTATCCACCTGACTTCTCCTCAACGCAACTGATGGTCCCAACCCCATTTATAAGGCAAGAAATCCCACTTATTAAACCTGACAGGGCACACCTGTGAAGTGTAAACAATTTCAGGGGACTACCTCTTGAAGCTCATCAAGAGAATGCCAAGAGTGTGCAAAGCAGTAATGTAATGACCGGCGTCACGCACAGGGAGGAAAAAGGGAAAGCCCTGCCCAAGGGAGAGGGAAAGGTGGTGACCCCTAACTCACCTTGCGGCTGGCACCTGACTGCCCTGACGTCCCTAGACGGGTTCCTCACCCGTGCGGCGATCACTTGCCTAAACCCTGGCTTTCCCTAAAATGAGCCCTAGATAGTGAACGGGCCGGTGGGATCGCTAGTCCGCACCACTGACACTAAGAGGGAAACACCAGGGAGAGGACAGACAAAACAGACAAACACATACACCCAGGTGGGCGACCACAATAGACCACAAAGGTCCAACAGGGATCCGGAGGGTAGCGTTCTGGACCAACAACCAGAGAACGCAGCAACACAGCTCCAGAGGGTCAGAATAGATGTCCAGGCAGGAAGCTCTATATCTGGCAACCAGAGAAGTGTGAGAGGGGAATATAAGGAGGTTTGGGAGTGCTGGACAAGGAACAGCTGAGGAGAAGGAGCTACAAATCCCTGAGTGAGCCAAAAGGGTTTGCAAAGCAAACCCAGAAAGCTACCATAAGGAAACAGCCCTATCTTACATAGAGCGTGCAGCCAACCGTTGCGACTTCCTGACCCCGGGTATAACAGAGTCAGGCGTGGTTCTTGAAACATCTTAGATATGTCTCAAGGTTTTGGTTGGTACGCTCAGTCTGTCCATTCGACTGAGGATGGAAAGCTGAGGAAAAGGACAAGTGTACCCCCAAACGGGAACAAAAAGCTTTCCAAAATTTAGAAATAAACTGGGTACCCCGATCCGAAACAACATCGGAGGGGACCCCGTGAAGCTTCACGATTTCACTGACGAATACCTGAGCAAGAGTCTTAGCATTAGGTAGTGCGGGTAACGCAATGAAGTGTACCATTTTGCTAAACCTGTCCACTACTACCAAAATAACTGTTTTACCCGCAGACAAAGGTAAGTCAGTGATAAAATCCATTGACAGATGTGTCCACGGTCTATTGGGAATGACGAGTGGTAATAGAGACCCTGCAGGACGTGTATGTGAAACTTTTGCGCTCGCACAGGTAGAACAAGAAGACACAAAATCCAATACATCCTGACGCAACCTTGGCCACCAAAAACGACGAGACAATAGCTCCAAGGTTGCTTTACTACCCGGGTGCCCAGCAAGTGCCGAATTATGATGTTCCTTTAATAATTTGAAACGTAGGTTCAACGGTACAAACAATTTCTCTGAGGGGCAATAGACCGGGGCGTCCCCCTGGGCCTCTAACACCTTCCCCTCCAGAACAGAGTGTACCGCAGAAACAACCACTCCTCTTTGAAGAATGGGCACCGGATCACTCACATTACCCCCTCCAGGGAAACAACGAGATAGTGCATCAGCCTTGGTATTCTTTGCCCCAGGACGATAGGTAATCACAAAGTTAAACCTGGTAAAAAATAGCTACCACCTAGCCTGTCTAGGGGTGAGACGCTTAGCTGATTCGAGGTACAGAAGATTTTTGTGGTCCGTAATCACAGTGACGGGGTGGACTGCCCCCTCTAAAAAGTTACGCCACTCCTCAAACGCAAGTTTAATAGCTAATAGTTCCCTATTGCCAATATCGTAGTTCTTTTCTGCTGCAGATAGTTTTTTAGAAAAGAAAGCACAAGGACGCCATTTGCCAGGAGACGGACCCTGAGACAGCACCGCCCCCACTCCCACCTCTGATGCATCGACTTCAACAATAAAAGGCTGAGAGACATTAGGTTGGACTAGTACAGGTGCTGAGGTAAACCTCTCTTTTAGAGAGGAAAAAGCAACTTTACCGGCGTCAGACCATTTAGAAAAATCAGTCCCCTTCCTAGTCATGTCAGTAAGGGGTTTTACAATAAGTGAATAATTTTTAATGAATTTCCTATAGAAATTTGCGAAGCCCAAGAACCGTTGCAGTGCTTTGAGGTTCTCAGGAAGATCCCAATCAAAAATTGCCTGGACCTTCCTAGGATCCATACGGAAACCTGAAGCAGATAAAAAATAACCTAGGAATTGTATCTCCTGAACGGCGAAGACACATTTTTCAATTTTAGCATATAATTTATTCATCCGTAGGACCTGCAGTACTTGTCTGACATGCACCTCATGTGTTCTCAGATCAGACGAATAAATTAAAATATCATCTAGGTATATTACCACAAACCTGCCGATTAGATGACTAAAAATGTAATTAACGAAATGTTGAAAGACGGCAGGAGCATTGGTCAGACCGAAAGGCATAATGCCCCTCAGGGGTGTTAAAAGCTGTCTTCCACTCATCCCCCTCCTTAATACGAATCAGATTGTAGGCCCCCCTAAGATCAAGTTTGGAGAACCACCTAGCACCCGCAATCTGGTTAAACAGGTCAGGAATGAGAGGAAGAGGGTATGGTCTCGGATGGCTATCCGATTTAATTCGCGAAAATCTAGGCAAGGATGCAGGCCCCCATCTTTCTTTTTAACGAAGAAAAACCCTGCAGCCACGGGTGAAGAAGAGGGTCCACCTACGGAATTCAGAGCAATACTCCTCTACCGGCCGCTCTCCTTGTAAGAGTCTCCGTAATCTTGATTCAGCCAGTGCGACTTGGTCAGGGTCGTCATATATGAGACCCAAGGCACCAAAAAACTCATCCACTGACCGAAGAGACTGGGAATCAGTAGGTAAAGAGAACGCCCAGGACTGCGGGTCCCCCTGCAGCAGGGAAATAACAACCCCCACCCGCTGTTCTTCATTACCAGAGGAGTAAGGGCACAGTTTAAAATATAATTTACAGGCCTCACGGAATGTCAAAAACTTGTCCCTTCCCCCAGAAAATCTGTCAGGGAAAGGGACCTTAGGTTCCGCAACAACCTGGTTACCAGTAGCAACCGCTGGGCTTGCAGTCAGTTGTAATTGCTGCTGTTGCTGGAGGACCGACGCCTTCAATCCTGCCACCTCCAAAGACAGGCCATGAAATTGTTTGGACAGAGCAGCAATTTGATCCATACTGGATTCTAAGTAGGTAAAAAAAAAAATGTTTTTTTTTTTATTTATTTTTTAACCTACACACGCACAGGGAGGAAAAAGGGAAAGCCCTGCCCAAGGGAGAGGGAAAGGTGGTGACCCCTAACTCACCTTGCGGCTGGCTCCTGACTGCCCTGACGTCCCTAGACGGGTTCCTCACCCGTGCGGCGATCACGTGCCTAAACCCTGGCTTTCCCTAAAAAGAGTCCTAGATAGTGAACGGGCCGGTGGGATCGCTAGTCCGCACCACTAAGAGGGAAACACCAGGGAGAGGACAGACAAAACAGACAAACACATACACCCAGGTGGGCGACCACAATAGACCACAAAGGTCCAACAGGGATCCGGAGTGTAGCGTTCTGGACCAACAACCAGAGAACGCAGCAACACAGCTCCAGAGGGTCAGAATAGATGTCCAGGCAGGAAGCTCTATATCTGGCAACCAGAGAAGTGTGAGAGGGGAATATAAGGAGGTTTGGGAGTGCTGGACAAGGAACAGCTGAGGAGAAGGAGCTACGGATCCCTGAGTGAGCCAAAAGGGTTTGCAAAGCAAATCCAGAAAGCTACCATAAGGAAACAGCCCTATCTTACATAGAGCGTGCAGCCAACCGCTGCGACTTCCTGACCCCGGGTATAACGGAGTCAGGCGTGGTTCTTGACACCCTCGTGACAAGTAATCAAAGCAAAAGGTGGCTACTTTGAAGAACCTAGAATATGACATATTTTCAGTTGTTTCACACTTGTTTTTTATGTATATAATTCCACATGTGTTAATTCATAGTTTTGATGCCTTCAGTGTGAATCTACAATTTTCATAGTCATGAAAATAAAGAAAACTCTTTGAATGAGAAGGTGTGTCTAAACTTTTGGTCTGTACTGTATATATATATATATATATATATATATATATATACACATACTAGTTGCTAAAGGATAGAGATGAGCGAATGAGTTCTAACAAAATGGGTTCATTGCGAAATTCCCATAATTTTGTCTACCAGATGAACCCAAAGCTTTTCAGGTTCACTTCAGATGAAACGAATGAAACGACACACAACAATATTTCACTGCAAATATCGTCTATTAAATACACGAGGGATGAAGAAGGATGCTCACATGACCCTAAGATGAAGTGGGGGAGAGGGCTGCAGCAGGCAGGAAAGTTCCCCTGCAGAATGTCATTCTGGGTTGGGCTTTGAATGAGGGTAGATGGGTCTATGAAATTTCTGACAAAAAACACTCTTAGGGACAGTGTACAGGCACAATCAAACCTCTAGTCTAGTGTCATGGACAGAGAAGGGAAAGGCTAGAAAGAAGAAGAATTGTGTAGAATAGGGGAAGGAAGTGAAAACTTTGAACCAGGGAGTGAAAGTGAGGAACTAAGGCTGGGTATGCCTGGCAATGCCTCCTAGCTGCAATTATTGCCTTAAAACACAGATGCAGCTGCTGCAGAACCTCAAAAGCAGCTACCTAGAGGAACATTTCTTTTTTTCGCAATTTTAACAGAAATATTTTTTTATGGGGGAGGGGGGTGGAATATGTTCAAAACTGTACATCATATGTTATACCATCCAGAGGATAGATAACATTTGAAATCTCATTGAAAACAATTGAAATACTAGACCGCAATCTGTGTCAGGGCATCTCCAAACAATTCAGGGAGTGTAGGTTCCACATGCATGCTGGGCCCACCTTCATTTTTGTACTTTATTTGGTTTGCAGAGAGCTGTTGCATTGTATTTTTTACTTTGTGTTTTCAGCCACAGAAACGTGCACCTGCGTATTGGGATGTGCTGACTGACCCCCTTTTTTTTCTTTGCAGTTTGTACTAGAGGTGTGGCTGACACTTTAGTCGTGCACTCCTGACCAGCCTGTCTGCCCCATAGGCTGATTTTAATTAGTGTGAGTATAAAGCTTAGCCTGCTCTCCCTCACTCACTGGAAGACATTTAGCACCAGTAGAGGTATAGGGTGGACTCTCATTGCATTCGTTGGTGGCCATTTTGCACCAGGAGAGGTGTGGAGTGGGCTCGGCATGCATGTTGGTACCTGCATTCCCTGGATTTAATGGAGGCCATTTTGGCACCGAAGATGACAAAAATGAAGGTGGGCCCAGCATGCATGTGGAACCTACACTCCCTGAATTGTATGGTAGCCGTCATGGCACATAACAGGTAGAATTTAGTGTTAGGTTCCCGCCTTACAGAGATCGCCTTGACGTGTAGCAGACAGGCCCAAATAATTTTGTAGAAAATGTATTTGCCAAGCATCTCTAATTTACATAATAAGCATAGCATTAGCATTAGGATACTTTTTGTACATTATTTGGTTTGCAGAGTGCTGTTGCATTGTATTTTTTACTTTGTGTTTTCAGCCACAGCAACGTGCACCTGCGCATTGGGATGTGCTGATCGACTCCCTTTTTTTTCTTTGCATCTCCAAACAGTTACATTTTTATAAAATATCAATATATGTGTGCAACGCGTGTCCAAAATCTGTGTCAGAGCTTCTTCAGACAGTAAAAAAAAAAAATGTTTTATGCAAAATATAGCAATACGAGTGTGCAATGTGTGTCTTATAATAGATGCCAGGGCATGTCCAGACAGTTCAAGTTTTATTTTTTATTTTTTTTCAAAATATAGCAATACTGTCAGCACAGTAGGCAGGAAAAACACACTTACACAGTAAGCCCTAACTTGCACCTAACCCACTGTCCCTGCCTACTTGCAGAGCAAGCCCTAAGTGGCAAGTCCACAACTGGTCCACTGTCCTTATGCTGGTAAGTAGAGGGGGTCAAACCATGTACTCGCGGTACAAACTGCAGGGACCTATTCAAACAACTGGAACCCAGAACAAACAGAGAAAGGTCGTGCAGGGAAAGGTCAAAGTTGGGAGGTCAATTCGGTACCAAATCACAGAGCAGAGAGAGAGGTCCAAGTCAAGCCAAAGTCAAATCCAATAGAAACTATCCAAACCGCAAAATAGCAACTGGAGCACAGCAGGGGATAACCTATCACTGGCAAGGTTGTATAGCCAGCAGGGGTTTAAATAGAGAACCGAGTCCATGGATCAGAACCTGATAGGTCCATGACTCGACGCTCTTTTAGTCAGAACAAAGCACACAGTAATAGATCAGCTGAACAATCAGCCCATATCTAGTTTCTAATAACACTGTTGCATCACCAGGGGACGTGGCTTAGCAGCATGTCTCTCCCAGGGCAGTTGTGCCAAAGCTGGAGGTATTTGTTTGTGACAAATACAGAATACAAGTGTGAAATGTGTGTCTTATAATACAGAGGGTAGCATTTGAAATTTCTACATGATAATGTGAAATACTAGTCCAAAATCTGTCAGGGCATCTTCAGAGGGGGGAAGGGCTTGGGGAAAATAGCAATACATGTGTGTCTTACAGAGGACAGTGAAAACTTGAAATATTAGTCTGAAATCTGTGTTAGGACATCTCCAGATTTTTTATTTTTTATTTTGCGAAATATAGCAATACAAAATACAAGTCTCCCACGTGTCTTCCATAATACAAAGGGCAGCAGTTGAAATTTTTACATGATACCATGAAATACTAGTTGGAAATTCATGTCAGGGCATCTGCAAAAAATAAAAAAATTGTTTTTGTGAAAAATAGCAATACATGGGGTCATTTATTAAGAATGGCATTTTAGACGACAGTCTTATTAACCAATGCGCTGGCCCTGGATGCACCGAAGTTATGTAGAGTTGCTGGCCTCTACATAATTTAGGTGCATCCACCACCTGTCTAAATCTATGCCAGCTCCCTTGCTGGATTACATTTAGATAATTTTCTATGCCTAAAACAGGCATAGAAACTTATAAATAAGATGAGCCAGCTAGCGTGCACCCTTCCCCGCCGACTCCACGTCCCTTTTTTTAGACCTGGCGTGAGAGGGGGAAAAGTCGCAGATTCCCTTTGTGACCAATTCTGCAACAGATATATTCCACAAATTGTACAACATTTGTCATATAATACAGAAGGTAGCGCTTAAAATCTCTGAGTGATAACTTGAAGTACTAGTCCAAAATCTGAGTCAGGGCATCTCCAGACAGTTCCATTTCTTCTTTTTTGGGTTTGGGAAAATAGCAATATCAGTATGCAATGTGAGTCTTACAATACAGAGGATAGCATAGCATCAGAGTACATGTGTGCAACATGCGTTTTATAATATACAGATTAGAGTTTGAAATCTCTGACAGATAATGTGAAATACTAGGCCACAATCTGTGTTAGGGCATCTCTGGACAGTTCAAGTGTTGATGTGGAGGAAGAGGGGGGAATAATAAAGAAGATAAGAATGTGGACTGGATGGCTCACTCCTCCTCTCAGTTGGAGGTGATTTCTGAGTCTGAAACCGTTACTTTTGTGAGAGCAGTGAACATTTGGACTGCCCAGAGGAGGAGGTTCATGAGGAGGCTGAGGAACCCAGACATAGCTGTGTTGTGGTGGTAATAATGGCACACATAGTCCTGGTATTGGCTGTGGGGGCAGCTGCAGTAGCAGTTGAGGTAAATGCAGAGCAGGGGCTCCTGCCAAGGAGTCCACCAACATATCTTACAGTCTAATAAAAGTGGTAGGAAGGGTGAGGACTCCAAATTTGATTGTGTACTTTGGTGCAAGATCAGGGTGCTGAGGAGGAGGCAACATTAAAGGAGAAGGGTTGTGGCAGTGGCAGTAATAAAGAGCAGAGGTGACCTGTCTCCCAAAGAACTGCCAGGGCCATATCTCCTTTGAGATCTGGTGATACCAATTTCAGCTGCCTTTAGTTCAGGGCAAGTATCTCACATCTGGCAGTTTTGATCCACGCTGCCAGAAGACAGAAACATTGCCCTGTGCAAGCTCTGCAAAAGTAAAATAAATCATGGGTAGGAGAACACAAACATAGGCACCACATCCATATTGAACCACATGAAGTGGCATCACCTCATCCCATGGGCAAACACAGGTAGCTGCTAGCTACTTCAGAAAGAGTTTCCTCCTTCTCCCAGTATCCCTTGCCACATCAGGGCAGATCCACGGGCAGTACAATCGTCATTATCACTTTCTGCTTCTCCAGCGAAGACACTTCCACCTCCTTCTCTCTGTCACCAGCCATCGATAATGGAATGCATAGACAGGAAACAACTCTACATGCCCAGCAACCCTTTAGGGAGCTGATGGCATGTGCTCAGGCTCGCTGGAAGGTACCTAGCCATCATTATTTCTCCTCAAAAGCCATCTCTACCTTGTACTCTCATGTGGTGTCACTCCTTGTGTTTGTCGCTGTGCAGCAAGATGCACACCCTGGTTTACACATGGAGCAGCTGTAATTGGCAGGAACAGTACATGTATTTTAATTTTACGGCCCACTGGGTCAACGTTTTTTGTAGCAGCGGCGAGGCAGCACCCCAGCAACAAAATCAAGTCCTTTTGTCCCCACCAAGATTTTTTTTGTCTTGCTCCCACACCAGGAACTTTATCCTCCTTCTCCACCTCTTCTTCCATGGACACTCTCCCATCCCTAACAGCAGTATGGCACAGCATTGCTCCTACTCTCCCTCATTCCTATCACATGTGTAAAGTTAAACGTTGCCATTAGTGTTGAGCGAGCATGCTCGGCCGAACACTAGTTCAGATCAAACATCGCAGTGTTCGGCTGAATACCTCATGTGGTTGAGTCAGTGTATTTAAATACAATTTAGCCTCTATTTCTGAAAAGTTTCTGCCAGGATTTGAACTCACAACCTTTTACATTAGAGGCAAGGACTTTAACCACTCAGCTATAAAGCTGAATAATAAACTGTGTCAGAAAAACCTCATAGTAGTTTGTCATGTAATAAGTATTCCTATACAGCAGAAGTATAATTTCATATTTCACTGCAGGTTGACATGTAGCTGGATAGCGTAGTGGTTAAGTTTATTGGCTCTAATGTAGAAGGATGTGAGTTCAAATCCTTGCAGAAACTTTTCAAAAATAGAGGCTAAATTAGATTTAAATACACTGGGTGTCCCCAAGCACTGACTCAGAAATAGAGACTAAATTTAAATATATATGTATATGTTTTTAGCCATAATATATTTACATATATTATCATATATTTAGAATATATACTGTATTTTTCGCCCCATAAGATGCATTTTTCCCCCCATTATGGATGCGCTCATTAGTACCGGAGGACCGGGAAGCGGTGAAGGCTTTGTACACAACGCTTCCTGGTCCTCGGCTGTCGGCTGTGCAGGGCTGCGCACAGCGTGAGGCGCTCTGTGACGTCACGCTGTGCGCAGCCTTCACAGCATAGCCGACAGCAGGAGGATGTAGATCATGCTGGAGGAGAGGAGTGGTGGCATCTAGGAGCAGATGAGGTAAGTGGATTTTTTTATTTTATATTTATGAGGCTAATGGACACTTCTGGGGGCTGGTGAGAGGCACTGGGGGCTGATGAAGAGGCTGGGGGCTATTGGAGAGGCTGCTGGGGACTGATGATAAGCTACTGGGGGCTGATGAGAGGCTACTGGGGGCTGATGAGAGGCTACTGGGGGCTGCTATAAGGCTAATGGGGGCTGCTTTGAGGCTAATGGAAGCTGCTTTGAGGCTAATGGGGCTATTTTAAGGCTACTGGGGGATGCTATAAGGCTACTGGGGGCTGCTGTGAAGCTACTGGAGGCTGCTATGAGGCTACTGGGGGCTGATGAGAGGCATGGGGCTCTTATCTGAGGTCTGATTGGCGGTCATTCTTATTAACATTGGGGATCTTATTGGGGCTGTTAGCTGAGGTCTGATTAACATTGGGGGTTTGATTGGTGGTCTGACCTGAAGTAAAATGAAAAATATTTTTTCTTATTGTCCCCTTCTAAAACCTAGGTGCGTCTTATGAGCCGGTGAGTCTTATAGGGTGAAAAATATGGTAATATATTATAATATATGTAAATATATTATGGCTAAAAACATCAGTAGTAGTTTCCCACATATTATGCATTCATATACAGTACAGACCAAAAGTTTAGACACACCTTCTCATTCAAAGAGTTTTCTTTATTTTCATGACTATGAAGGCATCAAAACTATGAATTAACACATGTGGAATTATATACATAACAAACAAGTGTGAAACAACTGAAAATATGTCATATTCTAGGTTCTTCAAAGTAGCCACCTTTTGCTTTGATTACTGCTTTGCACACTCTTGGCATTCTCTTGATGAGCTTCAAGAGGTAGTCCCCTGAAATGGTCTTCCAACAGTCTTGAAGGAGTTCCCAGAGATGCTTAGCACTTGTTGGCCCTTTTGCCTTCACTCTGCGGTCCAGCTCACCCCAAACCATCTCGATTGGGTTCAGGTCCGGTGACTGTGGAGGCCAGGTCATCTAGCGCAGCACCCCATCATTCTCCTTCATGGTCAAATAGCCCTTACTTTCAAAGTTTTCCCAATTTTTCGGCTGACTGACTGACCTTCATTTCTTAAAGTAATGATGGCCACTCGTTTTTCTTTACTTAGCTGCTTTTTTCTTGCCATAATACAAATTCTAACAGTCTATTCAGTAGGACTATCAGCTGTGTATCCACCTGACTTCTCCTCAACGCCACTGATGGTCCCAACCCCATTTATAAGGCAAGAAATCCCACTTATTAAACCTGACAGGGCACACCTGTGAAGTCAAAACCATTTCAGGGGACAACCTCTTGAAGCTCATCAAGAGAATGCCAAGAGTGTGCAAAGCAGTAATCAAAGCAAAAGGTGGCTACTTTGAAGAACCTAGAATATGACATATTTTCAGTTGTTTCACACTTGTTTGTTATGTATATAATTCCACATGTGTTAATTCATAGTTTTGATGCCTTCAGTGTGAATCTACGATTTTCATAGTCATGAAAATAAAGAAAACTATTTGAATGAGAAGGTGTGTCCAAACTTTTGGTCCGTACTGTATATCAAAAACATGATTTTATATATATATATATATATATATATATACAGTACAGACCAAAAGTTTGGACACACCTTCTCATTCAAAGAGTTTTCTTTATTTGCATGACTATGAAAATTGTAGATTCACACTGAAGGCATCAAAACTATGAATTAACACACGTGGAATTATATACATAATTCTTTTGCATCATAGCCCAGCTTTTGCATCATAGCCCAGAACTTTAACCACTGCACTATATAGTGATGAGCTGCAGGGGCTATATTCGAATTTACAATATTTCACAAATATTTGGGCGAATATTCTTCATATATTCCTGAAATCGCGAATTTGAGATTATTTTCTTGATTGCGAAAAATCAGCAATGTAATATTCGCGTAATGCGTGCAAAATACAGACGTGGGTCACTTTTGCTACATTTTCAAGGCTGCTAGAAGTTTTCTGAGACTGGAGAAAATGGTTGGCATGGCAGAACATTAAAAATGGCTTTATATGCAGTTACAGTGCTCCAATATATTCGCGATTGCGCAAATCGGCACTAACGATGGGAATATTTTGGTGCAATACGTGAAACTTCACATTTTAGCAGGTCTGCATATATGTATGGACAGCAGAACCTATCACACTACCTAACCCCCCTGCACTGCAACAGCTACACTATATCAGGATATAACCTACACTAACTATCTGTATTATATATATATATATATATATAAGATATCTAAAGAATTCCTAACACATAAAAATATATTAAAAATGTCCCAAACCGCAAAGTCCCTTAGAGCTCAGCAGGTCTATAGTGAAGTAGGTTCCAATTCACACTAAGTCCTTTGTCTAAAAAAAGACCGCGCAGCTCAGACTCTTTCCAAGGGAGCATAGATGGTTAGAATAGGTGTATAGTATCTTTAGATGCAGCCGGTCACTGGATTTGAGGTTCCCTTCACATTCAGATTATTCACCTCCTGGATGTTAAATCAGAGAACTGAACATAGTGAGGTACTGCAACACTTCATTAAACAAATTGTTTTATTATACTCACATAGATTAAAAGATTTCATGCATATAAAAGTATAAAATATTGCGTGTCCGACCCGGGTTTCGATTTTGCTTGCTTCGTCAGGGGCTGCTCTGAATTCAATTATCCTACCCACCCTTTTATACTCTATAAAATCAGCAGTAGAAACATATTATTTATAAAAATAATCCCCAATCAACACATATTCTAATATGACAAATACATAATTTTTCTTCTATCTCACAACTTACATACAGCGATACAACAAGTGCATTCTTTTTCTCCAGCACTATTCACATACGAAACCCACATAGTTTTCAATCATGTTGATAAACCCGTGGTTATTTTAGGAAGATCCTATCACCCCTTCAAACATGTCATTTTTTTTTTTTTATTTTTTTTTTATTTCTTTGTTCGAAACATCAGCTGTAGTGTACAGATATGGTCAATAAAAATAGCAGATGTCACAGTGTAATTTTGTATACATACAGTATATAACCGTGAAAAACCGGAGTAAACAAAGACAGGAGGTAGATTACTAAGCCAATGTAAGTAAGTCACTTAGGAAGTGCTAAGCCAGGGGTTACTAAGCTAGGGGACTTTAAATGTTGAGCTTGTTCAGCCTATTTTTTGGGAGGGAGAGGCAATACCTGTGCTCGATCAGAATTTTCTATACTCGTCCCATTTTTGCCAATGTAATCTGAACTGATGAATCTTACGATCTTCCCAGGCGGCTATTTCTTCAAATCTATATAACTGATCTACTTTATTTATCCATTGGGACATTGAAGGGAGGTCGGAGGACAGCCAAAAGCAGAGAATTAGTAAGCGAGCTGCGCTCAAGAGGGACCTATAAAGAGGTGGAGGATTCCCTGGTTCAATCTCAGGAGGGGTGCCTAGCAGGGCCAATTGGGGTGTCATCTTGAGGTTAAGTTTGCAGATACTATTAGCTTTACTAAAATTCTCCGACCACCAGGATTGTATGGAGGGGCAGGTCCACCAGATGTGGAAAAAGGTTCCTCTATCGGCCAGACATCTCCAACAGGAGTCCGAGTTATCTGGGTTATAGAAACTTGTTAGCTCTGGGGTCTTGTACCAACGGGTTAGGATTTTAAAGCCATTCTCCTGTGTTCGCACACATCTTGATGACTTATGAGGTGTGATAAGGAGTTGTGATAAGTTTTTGTGGGTGAAGGATGTTTCCAAATCTCTCTCCCAGAGACCAATAAATGCAGGTTTATGTAAGAGTACTGGGGAAATTAGCTTTTTATAAATTTGAGATATCAGCTTGGCTCTTCTGACCCGATTTGAGAGTGCATTTCTAGGGATATTTTTGGTGACAAATGATCTGAGGAAAGAAACCAGGAGTGGAGGAAACTAGTGAGTGTCTTAAAGATGAGTGTGATTGTTTCTGTAAAGTACTTAACCTCCCGAGGTGGAGCGGCGGCATTCCCTGGGCGACGTCTATCCCACTTGACTGAAAGAAGTGCAATCTTCCTGTCGAAAAACGAAAAACAAAATACATAAAAACAAGAACAAATCAAATAAACCTTTTGAGTGTTAGAGCATTCTTGCTCTGAAAGCATGGGGAAAAAGGGTTCACTTCCCAGAGTACGGTAGTGAAGCACCCTTATTTAAATCTTAAGCTTGGAGCCCAACATGGCTAGGGGCTAGGATCTGGAGGGGTAACTATCAAAGGGCTGACAGTAGTATGAATGAATAAAGGGATACATTTATACTATACGGGAAAAAATTGCTTGCACGTGCAGAAGCTGAATATTAGGGTCTCTGAAATGGAGTATAGGTCTTCTTAATCATCTGTAAGTGACAGTCGCTTGGATGATGAAGCATGGCGATTTCTCTTGGATTTTAAGATTTTTGTGTGCGGGGTGTCTCCCAAGGATCAACTGTGGGCAGGTTCGGTAGGTCGGAGATGTCTTGGACAGTTTCCCAGCTTTCGATGTGCAGTGGTGAGATCTGTAGGAGGTCATATGCTTTATCTAGGTCTCCGTGTGATAGGATGGATATCCTGTGACCGTTGTAGAAGAATGAAAGTCCAAATGGGAATAGCCATCTGTACATGACTTTTTTATTCCGCATAAATTATTTAATAAATTTTTCCATGTCTCCAGAATGGTTCAGTGACTTGGCTTTCTCCTGTGTGTCAGCGGGTCTTGGGCCCCCGATCTTGACCATGTCGGGATCGCTGTGCTAAAGATACAGGTTTTTGAGGGAATCGTTCACTGCAGAGCTACACGCAGGCATTCAGCTCCGGTGCAGGCTCCGCCCCCCCCTTCAAACATGTCTTGATATCAGCTTACATAACAACAAAACAGGTAAAAACGCATTTCTCTTCTTCAGCACTATTCACATACAAAAACACACATAATTCTCAACCATGTTGATAGAACCACAGTTGTTTTAGACATCTCCCATCACCCCTTCAAACATGTCTTGATATCAAATTCTATGTTTAGCTCATCAGGTTGCAATGTACCCAGGCGGTAAATCCATTCTACTTCTTTTTTATAAATTTTTTTAATCGGATCCTCCCCTCTCCAATTCATATGGACCCTCTCCAAGCCCACAAACTTTAAACCCTGTGGGTTTTTATGTGCTTTCTTGAAATGAACTGAGAAACTATGTGTGTCAATTCCTTTTTTAATATTCCTTAAATGCTCCTGTAGACGAGTTTTTAATTTCCTAAAAGTCCGTCCTACATACTGGAGGCCACGTGGGCACTCCAGCATGTAGATGACCCCCATACATTCACAGGTTAATTCACCTTGCACAGTAAAGGTTAATCCCTTGCTGTTTGAAGTCACCTCTTCAGTTCGAAGTTGTCTATTTTCTCTTGTGCGCATCTTGCAAGCCGCACAGAAGCCGCACCAAGTGATTCTGTGTTTTTTACTTTTCTGTTGGTGTGTAGGCAAACAACTGTGGACCAATTTATCTTTAATATTTGGTGCTTTTTTGTATACTACAATAGGCTTATCTGGGATTAACCCTCCAAGAACCGGGTCGTTCTTTAAAACTGCCCAGTTTTTTCTGACTGCATTTTTTATCAAGCCGGCACTATTGCTGAATTGAGTGATAAATGCCAGCTTCATTTTCTGGTTATTTTCATTGGAGGTAAGTTTATCACCCCCCTGTTCTTTTATCTTTTGTCTACTCTCCTTTGCAACTTCATCTTTACATTCTCTCAAAAGACTTTCTTTATAGCCTTTTTCTAAAAATCTTTTCTCAATCAATTCACTTTGCCTATACTAGTCATCAATTTCTGTGCAGTTATGATGTACTCTTTTAAACTGACTTTTAGGAATATTAGTTAGCCAATGTTTATAATGGCAATTCGTAGTCTTAACATAGGTATTAACATCTGTGGGCTTGAAGTGGGTAGTGGTCTTACTGCCGATTTTATAGAGAATTGTGGAGTTGAATTTTTGGGATTGTAAAATGGCCTATTTAATTAACGCTCACCTGAGTATAAAAGGGTGAGTAGGATAACTGAATTCAGAGCAGGCCCTGACGAAGCAAGCGAAAGCGAAAGCAAAACCCTGGTCGGGCACGCAATATTTTATACTTTTATATGCATGAAATCTTTTAATCTATGTGAGTATAATAAAACAATTTGTTTAATGAAGTGTTGCAGTACCTCACTATGTTCAGTTCTCTGATTTAACATCCAGGAGGTGAATAAACTGAATGTGAAGGGAACCTCAAATCCAGTGACCGACTGCATCTAAAGATACTATCCACCTACCCTAACCATCTACGCTCCCTTGGAAAGAGTCTGAGTTTTGCGGTCTTTTATATAAGATATCTAACTATCTATCTACTGTGGTGTGGAAAGCACAGAGCACATCAATGTCACTGCTGTCTCTCTCAGAACTTTAAAAAAACTGTAGAAAATGACTGCTGGGGAGGTTCTTATATAGTAAGGGGTAAGTAACTTTCCTATTGGTTGCTAGTGATGTTGCTAAGCTCAGACAAAGACATTGCAGCCTTCTCATTGGCCCACAAGCAAGACGGAAGGTTACTGATGAAAAGAAAATCTAGAATATTAGAAATTTCGAATATATATCACTATATTCTAAATATTCGCTAATATTCACAATTAATATTCGTGATTCGAATATTGGTGATCAACACTAACACTATATAGCTGCATAGCCAGTCACAAAAAAATAAAAATAAATATGAGACTTCTACTGTAAAGGTCTCAGTAGAATTACAGTACAATAAAAGTCTAATATATATATATATTTTTATTATTATTATTATTATTATTATTATTATTATTATTATTATTGTTGTTGTTGTAACTGGCTATGTAGCTGAGTACTTTTCCTCTAATGCAGAAGGTCATGAGTTCGAATCCTGGCAGAAACTTTTCTGAAATACAGTCTAAATTTGATTTAAATACACTGGGGTGTCCCCAATCACTTACTCCATATATGGATATAGCTATATATGGAGTAAGAGCAGGGACTCCTAAGCCGCGGACTCACACTGATTCCCTCACTGTACAGTGATCTTCTGCATAGGAATAGAGGCGAAATTAGATTTAAATATACTGACTCGAGCATCGCGCTCGAGCACACGGGGTGTTCGGCCGAGCATAGCGATGCTCAAGCCGAACTCGCTCAACACTAATAGTTACTGGATGGCCATGCTTTTAGACCCTCGCTGTAAAAGCAAAATGGGGGAATGTTTTCCTGCCTGCGAAAGGGAGGCCAAATTTCATTATTTACCAGGAAACACTGTGCGTACACCCTGCTGCACCAAGCAAATGCCTGCCACCAACGTGTCTAAAAGGAAGGCCTCTCTTTGCCCCCCACAGTCACCATAGTCACCTACTTTCTGTGTCCACAAGCAGCAGAAGCTGCAGAAGCCAGTTCAGTCTCCTTAACATGATGGACTTTTTTCAAGTGCCGTACCAGGCTGTGATAAATCAGCAAGCTGAGTCCTCAGGTTCAGGCCTACCTACACTATGGCCTGTCTATGGTGCATACTCTGTTGACTGACCTAATGGATTTCTGGGCAGGCAGGCTGGAACAGTGGCCCAAACTGGTACAGTATGCTTTCTTTCTTCTTTCTTTCCCAGCCTCCAGTGTCAACTCAGAGGTTTTCAGCGCCGCATGGAAAGTCGTTACACCCAAACAGACCAAATTGTCCTCCGCCAGTGTCCAAAACATCACTTTTGTTTAAATTAACCAAGCCTGGATGCAGGAGTATTTTCACAGTACTGTAGTTGAGGCTGATGAATAGATCTATCCTTGCTGACAGTGCCGGATCTTGCTACTGTTGTTGTCTGCCTGCTTGTCATCCTGCCTACCATCATGTTCTGTGTGGCTGCTGCTGCTGTCTCTGTTATGCTGCTGCTGCTGCTGCTATGATACTGCTGCTGCCTGTCTACCATCATGTTTCACATGGCTACTGCTGCCTCCATTATGCCACTAACACCATCATGCTGTTGCCTGGCTGCCAACATGTACCATATGACTGCTGCCATCACCATCTGACACTGCTACTCTTTGTTCCCCTACAGCCACCACTACTAACGCTAAACATCTGCCTTACTACTACTACTACCACTACTACTACTACCAACCACAGACAGCCGATCTACTGCCTTGTGCTCCGGCTGCTACTACTATTGCAGCCATGTGCCTCTAATGCCCTACCCTTTCCACATCCACCCTGCTGCTGCCAATCCAAAGGGAGAATGTTTATAGGCTTGTTTACAATGAACCACTTTTTCTTAGGACAATAAGCATTTGTGCATGTTGTATGGGCAGGCATTCTGACCTTGTAAAAGCATAATTTTTGTCCAGCAGACCCATCTCATTCATCATTTTGTATGTCACTTTTTGGTATAGAAAATGGCTTAAATCTACCCCAGCAAGGGAGCTGGTGTAGATTTAAGTTTGTCACATGGCCTGCTGGAGGAAGCACCAAGTTATGTAGAGGCCTGCACCTTTGGCACTTCCTCCAGCAGTACAGACACACTTAAGACCGGTGTGTAAATCAGCTTAAAAAATGAGTCCCAATAAATTTTCCTAAAAAATCTGAGTCCTAGGAGACTAGAGGGTGTTATGTACCAATTGGGCAATTGGAGCCCATTTGTTTTGGTCTGAATCAATTTAGGTCCGAAACAAACTTTATTAAAAAAATGAAATTTGGAACTGAATGATATCTCAATTGGTTTGCTCACCTCTAACATTGGTATATAAAATCCAGCTGAATGACTCATTCTAAAGAACTCTCAGAATCTCACCATGGTGCTGTAAATTTACTTCCACAGTCAACTGTGAGTGGTATTATTGTAAAGTATAAATGATTAGAAACCATTGCAAGTATGTACAGGAATGCTATTCTGTCAAAGACTGGAGATTTTCAAATCTCTTCTGGCACTAACAAAATTACATTAGCACAAAAGCTGTGAGCCAGGAGCTTTATGGTATGAGTTTACATGGCCGAGCAGCTGCATGCAAGCCTTATATTACCAAGCACAGTGCCAAGCTTTGATGGAGCGGTGTAAAGCATACCACCACTGGACTCAGGAGCAGTGACATTTTTTTCTGTGGATTTACAGTTTATGCTTCTCTGGCTATCTCAGGGATGAGTCTAGGTTAAAAAAAGAGCAAAGTGCAGTTTTACGTTTTTGCCGTGTACATCAGCCAAAAAGGTATGGTTATCAAACATTGGCAGGAACAGAGATAACCACCCTGTTCCTTCCCTTTTGGTAGGAGTGGGCTGGTCCTACTTCCTGCCAGGAGGGGGAGTTAAAGTCCAGACAGCAAAGAGAGAGGAAGCACATGCCAGAGCTTCTACTCTTAGGGAACTTAACGAGTTCTCCTGTGAGATCTTCACTTCAGGAAAAGGGCCAGAATCGAGAATGCTCCTTCCAAAGAATCTTCAGTGTGCCCAGTCAAAAGAATGATCATCAAAATCACAGCTTTACAGAGCCTGCTTCAGGGTCTGCGGTGCAGAGGCCTCCGTTCCGTAATCGCTCCTTCCAGATTGCGGACAGCAATAGTACCACGGCTGGGCAATAGCCATGTTCATGAGGCCTTAATCCGTTATTTTAATGATACAGTTAATGTGTTTCAGTATTAAAGGCAGGTGTAATATTTTACAGTGTTCATCACATTCTAGTGCACGGACACCACGCTTAGTTGGCGTGGCCCAGGAACTTCCTTCTATGCCCTCACCTGTTCTGAACCTGCCTCTTGCTTTTGCTACTCCTTCTGCTAGCCCAGTAATGATAGTCACTGGCTCTGATCCACATTTCAACGACAATCAGCTTTGTGTGGACAGTCAGCAGTTACAGGCCAGCCCACACTTGGAGGAGAGGTCCGCTGCGGACTCCTCTAGGCGTGCAACCGATGATGAAAGTCGGTTGGGAGTGGTCAGGGACGTGCAGAAGACACAAGTGAGGGTGACACAAGTGACGAGCAAACATATGTAGATGACGAGGGGACATTGTCATCAGCAGGGTCGAGGTTGGTAGTGTGCCCGTGAGCCAGCAGGGTGGAAGGCGTGACAATGAGGCAGCAGTGGGAGATCTGGAGCCAAACGTGGTAAGGGTATGTGGTCTGCTACTCAGGAGACTACCTGTGAGGAACACACTAGCAGAGCATGGGTTCATAAAAGCTGCATCAGGCATCACACAGTGGGAGAGGAAAAATTCCATACTCGGCAGTGTCCGAACGGAGCCACACTGGGGCTAGGAACCATGGATAATGATAAGGAGAAGAACAATTTGTCTGTGCTGCGGCAGGGAGCAAGGCACACCTCATCAATCTTGTTGTCACCCATTTCCTCAAGTCTTTCAGTGAACTGCAAGAGCTGTTAGCCCCTTTCACATGAGCGAGTCCTACACATCGGACTTGCAGCGTGTGTCAGGGAGAGCACACACCCTGACCTTCCAGCACTGACCAGGTCGCACAGAATTATATTGATTTATGATGCTATGTAACTTCCACAGTTCTGGAATGTATTGGATAACACTGACAGCATGATTTCAGTGTTATCCAATACGTTCCTGAACTGTAAGGGTTACATATCATCATAAATCAATATAATGCTATATGACCCAGTCAGTGCTGGGAGGTCCTGATGGGAGCTGCTGAATATTCACGCTGCAAGGCTGATGTGTGAAACTCACTCATCTGAAGGGGGCCTTAAAATTGTCCAGGAAACCACGCATAGACTTCGGCCACTCTTACTGTACAAACAAGCCATCCTTGAGCTGCAAAGGCAAAATGCTGCTTCCACACTCCCTACTCTGTCATAGGCCACTATTGTCACTGTAACTGCTGCTGCTGCCACCCTCCTCACTCTATCATGGGGCCACTATTGTCACTGTTATTGCCTCTGCTGCCACACTCCCTACTCTGTCATAGGCCACTATTGTCACTGTTACTGTTGCTGCTGCCACCCTCCTCACTCTATCATGGGGCCACTATTGTCACTGTTACCGCCACTGCTGCTGCTGCCACCCTCCCCACTCTGTCAGGAGGGCACTACTGTCACTGTTACTGCCACTGCTGCTGCCACCCTCCCCACTCTGTCAGGGGGCCACTACTGTAACTGTTACTGCCACTGCTGCTGCCACCTTCCCCACTCTGTCATGGGGCCACTATTGTCACTGTTACCGCCACTGCTGCTGCTGCCACCCTCCCCACTCTGTCAGGAGGGCACTACTGTCACTGTTACTGCCACTGCTGCTGCCACCCTCCCCACTCTGTCAGGGGGCCACTACTGTAACTGTTACTGCCACTGCTGCTGCCACCTTCCCCACTCTGTCATGGGGTCACTATTGTCACTGTTACTGCCACTGCTGCTGCTGCCACCCTCCCCACTCTGTCAGGAGGGCACTACTGTCACTGTTACTGCCACTGCTGCTGCCACCTTCCCCACTCTGTCATGGGGCCACTATTGTCACTGTTACTGCCACTGCTGCTGCCTCCATCTGTACTCTGTAATGCGGCCACTACTTGAATATTGGTGCATTTCAAAATTATTTACATGGCTATAAATTGTAGCAAGTTCTGTAGTTCAGCAGTCTTCTGCACTCTCCCTGCAGTTTACCTTCCAAGCCTTCAGACTGAGATTGGCCTACCAAGTGAAAATAATATAATTATTTTGATTGGGCTGGGTATACCAGATTTATAGAGATGTGTGAAAAATAAATTTGGAACTAATCAACTTTTTGCCGAACTTCGGCAAAACTGCTAAATCAAATGTTTCAAAACTATTCTACTCTACTGATAAACCATCCAAAATCACTACAGTTTTCTGGCACAGCAAACTTATCACTTAATATGTTGCACTTAGTAAAAAAAATAATTCTTACATTTAATTAAGTCCTCCTTCTTCAGTTCTATAATTCCATTTCACCGATTCCCAGTGAGCAATGGTCTGAGGGAGCACACCATGACAGAACACTTCATCAGGGGCACTACCACTCCTATCCTCTATAGTTGCCACTAAAGGGGCTGAGGCACATGCAAAAACCTGAATGTGTGGTCATACCCTAAGACAAAGGGAAGCCTCCCTTTGCCCCTTCAATCAGCCCCTGTGATGCGTTTGTGGGGTTCCTAGCAGTTGTTGTAGCACCTAGGGGCCTTGTGAATGCCCCCAGACTTGCTATTTAAAGATTCCAACTATAATCTGGCCCTGGTAAGGTATATGTACATGGTACAATGTGGCAGTGCGTGTTCCCTATAGGGACTAGAAAAAATGTAAAACATGTTTAAAATGTGCACCACTTAGGAACTAAACTGATCTGTTTTAATCCCCATTTGTTTGAATGGATAATTTTAAGAACCAGCCGTGTTCAGTTTACATCAGTTTGTGTCAGTTCCATCAAGTTGTTTGTATTTCTTCTGTCAAAAATAGCTGAAACCCGATGGAACTGAAACAAACTGATGCAAACTGAGCACAAATGATGCTCAAAATGAAATGGATAAGTGTTTTTATCTTGGAACAGAAATATGGAAAACACAATGGGGGTGATTTATCAAACTAGTGTAAAGTAGAACTGGCTTAGTTGCCCATGGCAAACAATCAGATTTCAGCTTTCATTTATAACAGCTCCTTTGGAAAATGAAAGGTGGAATCCGAATGGTTGCTATGGGCAACTAAGCCAGTTCTACTTTACACCAGCTTGATAAATCTCCCCAAAAGTACATAGGCTTGAGAAAAATAATACCCTCATTCCGTAATTTAAAAAAAAAATAATGCAAATGCATTTGTGTTGGGCGAGCATGCTTGGCCGAACACCAGTTTGGCTCGAGATTCACTAAGCTCGGCCGAATATCGTGTGTGCTTGAGCGCGAGTCAGTGTTTTTTTTATATAATTTAGCCTCTATTTCTAAAAAGTTTCTGGCGGGATTCAAACTCACAACCTTCTACATTACAGCCAAGAATGTTAACCACTTACTAAAAAAAAATAATAATATGAGACTTCTGCTGTATAGGAATACTTACTAGTAGTAAATATTCCTATACAGCAGAAGTCTCATATTTATTTTAATAATGTAAATGTAATGTAAAAGGTTTTGAGTTCGAATCCCAACAGAAACTTTTCAGAAATAGAGGCTAAATTTGATGTTAGCCAGATACCTATCAGAACCGATTTGTGTTTACACCTCCTTAATGCGGCCAAGATATTGGTGCCTACGTTTTGGCTTCAACAGGATCCTCCAACGATAAGAGAATGGATATCGGAAGTATTAAAGATACATGATTTTGAAAAGCTGAAATGGACCTTGGCGCAAAATCTCTCTAAATACAATGACATTTGGGACGCATGGAACATTTACTTGACCCCGGAAAAATATGCATATTTGTATTCAAGTCCGAATATATGATTTTGTTAAAATGATTATTGATATTAACCCTTTGCTTTAAGACAGCTACTCATATTAATCAGCCAAAAGACTGGTATTCCCTTTATGTTCTTCCTTGTTTTTGTTGCTTGCTCCGTTTATACCCCCCTCACCCCCCCCCCCCCCCAATACCCTTAACCTATGTATTTCCTCTTATTTTTTATTTTTTAATTCCTAATGTTTACTTCTTATCAAAATTTTGCATCTAACATATTTTGTTTTCAAATGATGTTCTATGCTTTGAAGTGAATTAACTCCAAACATGCACTATATCTCAGTGTTTTACAACAAAACTTTCTTGACAATAAGTTGTATAGAAAACACTTGACTGTAATTGTTATAAAAATTATAATAGCCTTTTATTTGCTACTAAAAATAAAAAATTTACAAGAAATAGAGGCTAAATTAGATTTAAATACACTGAGTGTCCCCAAGAACTGACTCCATATATAAACATACCTATATATGGAGTCAGAGCAGGGACTCCTAAGCCGAACTAGAGTCCCGACACTCTCCCCTCTTCAGAGCAGGGGGAGCCTGGTTTAATGCTCAGGTTCTCCTATTGACTTCCATTGTGCTCGGGTGCTCTGTAGAGCACCCGAGCATCGGGAAGTGTTCTACTTGAGCACACGAGCACTTTGGTGCTCGACCAGCACTAAAGGTGTCCATTCACAGTTAACAGCTGTTGCCCAACAGCTATTCCTCCACCACACACATTCATATTCTGCTCTGCATGTGCTAAGAAGGGAAATGGGAAGTGTGTGTGGAACCACTATGCCTCAAAGCTACTCTTGACGGTGTTGTATAGGTGGACCTACTTTACTACGTAACAATCTTTAGGAGTAGTCGCCATTCAGACACTCCTGCCCCAGGTGGGTCAAGAGACACTCTCACGTGGCACTAAGGGGACAGGCAAAATCATGGCCAAAGGGCAAGCTGAGGTCAAGACAGTCACAGTTTGTACAATATGGTAAACAAGCAATAAGTAAGGGCAGATGGTACAAGGCCAATATAGTAGGTAAAAAGGCAAAGGTCAGGCACAGATGGACAGCACATACGACAGCTCACCTTAGATGGACTTGATAACCCCTACCGGATTCCATAGAGAAAGATGTCTTAACCCCTATGCGTACTATGACCTGAAATTATGTTATGGTAAGCTGTAAGGAGTATAGAGTGGGCTCACACGCTAAGCCTGCTGCATATGACGTGGAAGTCGACTGCAAAATATAGCCGTCACTCAGCCTCAATGACTGGGATAGCCAATGATACCCATTCCGTTCATTAAACCACTAAGATGCTGTGGTCAATTTTGCAGTGCTCCTGAAGCCCAAACGGCTCCCCAGCACTGAGACTGGGGAAGCTGTTCTTTCTCTATGGTAGCCTCAAGGTTTATAAAGGTTAAAGCTATCACAACAGTACATACTGTACTTATGGAGCGCTGTCTGTGAGTGCTCCATAGGAACATACATAGCAAATCTTCCATTTGGTAAATCATTGCAGCCAATAGGAGTAGTGATCAGAGGATAACATGTTCAGGTCCCCTAAGGGGACTTAAAAAAAGTTTTAAAAAATATTTTAAAAAATTCAAATCATCCCCTTTCTTTAGTTTACATATAAAAAAAAATAATCAATAAAAAATAAACATAATGGGTATCACCATATAACATATTTTTCACCCTATAAGACGCAACTGCCCATAAGACGCACCTAGGTTTTTGAGGAGGAAAATAAGAAAAGAAAATTTTGAAACAAAAAGGTGTGCTTTTGGTGTGTTTTGAACTAATGGTGGTCTGTGGATGACACTATTATGGGGGATCTGTTGAGGACACTGTTATGGGGATCTGTGGGTGACACTGTTATGGGGGATCTGTGGGTGACACTGTTATGGGGGATCTGTGGGTGACACTGTTATGGGGGATCTGTGGGTGACACTGTTATGGGGATCTCTTGATGGCTCTTATTGGGGTCTCTGGGTGGCACTGTTATGGGGATCTGTGGATGACACTGTTATGGGGGGATCTGTGGATGACATATATATGTGTCATCCACAGATCCCCTCCATAACAGTGTCCCTGTAGTGTGAATGACCCCCAATACAGGGGGTGGGGGTCACATCTGGTTTTATAATGACAGCGTGGCCCGTGCAGTGACTTTATTCTACTACACGGGCCCCGCTCACTGTATATACCGTAATCTTATCTATAATTGTAGGCATTGTTAATATATACAAATTCTGGGTATCAGCGCCTGTATTACTTACAACAAGCGCTCGGTAGGAGAGAGGAGGGAGGAGGCAGGTCGGGAGGATGGGCGCTGGCAGCGTGAGCCACTACGTCACGCTGCCAGCGCCCATCCTCCCGGCCTGCCTCCTCCCTCCTCTCTGCTACCGAGCGCTTGTTGTAAGTAATACAGACGCTGATTACCCTGAATTTGTACACTGCGTGCAGAATTATTAGGCAAATGATAATTTGGACCACATCATCCTCTTTATGCATGTTGTCTTACTCCAAGCTGTATAGGCTCGAAAGCCTACTACCAATTAAGCATATTAGGTGATGTGCATCTCTGTAATGAGAAGGGGTGTGGTCTAATGACATCAACACCCTATATTAGGTGTGCATAATTATTAGGCAACTTCCTTTCCTTTGGCAAAATGGGTCAAAAGAAGGACTTGACAGGCTCAGAAAAGTCAAAAATAGTGAGATATCTTGCAGAGGGATGCAGCACTCTTAAAATTGCAAAGCTTCTGAAGCGTGATCATCGAACAATCAAGCGTTTCATTCAAAATAGTCAACAGGGTCGCAAGAAGCGTGTGGAAAAACCAAGGCGCAAAATAACTGCCCATGAACTGAGAAAAGTCAAGCGTGCAGCTGCCAAGATGCCACTTGCCACCAGTTTGGCCATATTTCAGAGCTGCAACATCACTGGAGTGCCCAAAAGCACAAGGTGTGCAATACTCAGAGACATGGCCAAGGTAAGAAAGGCTGAAAGACGACCACCACTGAACAAGACACACAAGCTGAAACGTCAAGACTGGGCCAAGAAATATCTCAAGACTGATTTTTCTAAGGTTTTATGGACTGGTGAAATGAGAGTGAGTCTTGATGGGCCAGATGGATGGGCCCGTGGCTGGATTGGTAAAGGGCAGAGAGCTCCAGTCCGACTCAGACGCCAGCAAGGTGGAGGTGGAGTACTGGTTTGGGCTGGTATCATCAAAGATGAGCTTGTGGGGCCTTTTCGGGTTGAGGATGGAGTCAAGCTCAACTCCCAGTCCTACTGCCAGTTTCTGGAAGACACCTTCTTCAAACAGTGGTACAGGAAGAAGTCTGCATCCTTCAAGAAAAACATGATTTTCATGCAGGACAATGCTCCATCACACGCGTCCAAGTACTCCACAGCGTGGCTGGCAAGAAAGGGTATAAAAGAAGAAAATCTAATGACATGGCCTCCTTGTTCACCTGATCTGAACCCCATTGAGAACCTGTGGTCCATCATCAAATGTGAGATTTACAAGGAGGGAAAACAGTACACCTCTCTGAACAGTGTCTGGGAGGCTGTGGTTGCTGCTGCACGCAATGCTGATGGTGAACAGATCAAAACACTGACAGAATCCATGGATGGCAGGCTTTTGAGTGTCCTTGCAAAGAAAGGTGGCTATATTGGTCACTGATTTGTTTTTGTTTTGTTTTTGAATGTCAGAAATGTATATTTGTGAATGTTGAGATGTTATATTGGTTTCACTGGTAAAAATAAATAATTGAAATGGGTATATATTTGTTTTTTGTTAAGTTGCCTAATAATTATGCACAGTAATAGTCACCTGCACACACAGATATCCCCCTAAAATAGCTAAAACTAAAAACAAACTGAAAACTACTTCCAAAAATATTCAGCTTTGATATTAATGAGTTTTTTGGGTTCATTGAGAACATGGTTGTTGTTCAATAATAAAATTAATCCTCAAAAATACAACTTGCCTAATAATTCTGCACTCCCTGTATATATTAACAATGCCTACAATTATAGATAAGATTACGGTATATACAGTGAGCGGGGCCCGTGTAGTAGAATAAAGTCACTGCACGGGCCACGCTGTCATTATAAAACCAGATGCCGGCCCCCAGCCCCTCCTCCCTCTCAGAGAATACACCCGCCGCGCGGCATCGCGGCATCGCGGCGTGGCGGCGCGGCGTATCATTGACAGTTCGGCAAAATGCAGCATTCGCCCCATAAGACGCACTGCTATTTTTCCCCCACTTTTGGGGGGGAAAAAGTGCGTCTTATAGGGCGAAAAATACGGTAATGGTCTAAATATAATTCAGCAAGGAGCTAGCTTACATTTAGACTGGTTCTGGATACGCTGAAGTTATGTAGAGGCCAGCACCTCTTCATATCTTCGGCGGATCCACCGCCAGCTTTAGGGGTTATTAAGTCCGGCATCTAAAATGTCGGTCTTAATAATTGACCCCCTGAGTTTTTTTCTAGTTTCACCCCACAAAGATATTTTTTACAGTTTTTTTTTTAATACAAGCTATGGTAAAATAAACAGTGTCATTAAAAAAGAAAACTTGTCCCACAAAAAACAATCCCTTATACAACTATGTGAACAAAAAGCAAGGAAACACGGAAGGAAAAATGAAAATGAAAAATTAGGCCGTGTTAACTATCCTAGAGTGAGCTACTATTTGCCAGAGGCAGTTTTGGCAGTAAATGAACTGGCCCTTTAAGAGCCAGGAAGGACCAGTGAAGAGGCCACAACTATCATCTATCTTCCTCCAGATTGCTGGTATCCCAATATTTTTCCTTTTCTTTTTTCTCTCTCTCTATGTTGCGCTATTGTTTGGAGGCATATTTATTTTTATACTTGGGCTTTTTAATTGGACATTTGATCCAATGATTAAGATATTTAGCTTCATTTGTATTATTAATTTAGATTCATTTGTATGATTGCCACTAGGTTGGAACCGAACCCGAGTTCGGGAAATGTTTTTTTACAGTATAAATACATTTCTGAGGTTATTATGCGAAGTCTCGCGAGACTTCACAAATTAATAACTTCGGCTCATCAGAGCCAATACATTTTAATACTGTACTGCTCCGTACAATATTAGAACAAAGTTTTGTGCAAATCGACTTCGGAAGTTTTATCCGAAGTCGATTCGCTCATCCCTAATTGCCACCATGCATGTGTATTGCTACAGAGGGGAGGGTTTGGTGCACAGTGCACTTCAGTAAGACAGTTCATACACTATTGGTGCTTTCACTTGTTTTTATTTTAAAATGTAATTGCTATGCATTAAACAAAATCAGCACATTTTGTAAAAAATATTGTGAAGATTGCATATTTTAAAATCACATTTTACCTTTTGTACATCCACTTTGAACATCCACTTTTTCTTTAAACTAGCATTTATTCTCTGGAGGGGTGTGGCAATAATCTTATGGTCTAAAAGTTGTGCCTAAGGCCTCATGCACACGACAGGCCCCCAAATTTGTGATCCGTTGTTCCACTGTCCGTTTCCATTTTTGTTTCCGTTGTATTTACGTGTGTCTTCCGTTTTTTTTTTTGCGGACCGTAAAAAAATTAAGAAGTTTGAAAAAAAGGGTGATTTTAATATCCACACCCAGCAATACAGGTATATATGCTGGTCACCTGAGAGTTTGTTTGGTGGCCATTTTCTGTAGTCTTTACAGAGTACAGAGGTTTCTTTGGCTGCTTGGCTTTGCTGTTCTTGGATTCTCCCTTTTTGCGTCTAGGATATGCCCCCATTGTCTTATAGGTGCGGGTCCTACCACTGGGACCCGCACTTATATCGAGAACGGAGCCCCAAATGAGAAGGATAGAGCACTGCGTATGCGCAGCCACCCTCCATTCATTTCTATGGAGCAGCCGAAAATTGCCGAGCGCTGCAACGGCTATTGTCGTGTTCCCCATAGAAATGAATGGGAGCATGGGCCGCGTATGCGCGGCGTGCTCCCATTCATTTCTATGGGAGAGGCGGGGATTAGCGCTTGGTGGTGGACAGACCCCGAGAAATCTGGGGTCCTCCAGCCACAGCGCTCCCCGATCCGTTCTCGATATAGGTGCGGATCCCAGCGGTGGGACCCGCACCTATAAGACAATGGAGGCATATCCTAGCGATATGCCCCCATTGTCTAAGATAGGAATACCCCTTTAAGATTACTTGGAGTTTGGAGCTGTCCAGCACAAAAACATCTATACACATTCAAGGAACTAAACAAGTGCTGATGTTAGGTCCGTCTTTACCTGAGCAGTTTGAACCAGCAAACCTCAATAAAAAAAGTATACAAAAACTACAACTAACATCATTTATGGACAAACAACATATATCAGCCGACACAAGCCCATGGTGGGAGAAGTAGTTTTACAAATAATGCAGGGACGCTGTTGGGGCATCCCTACTGCAATGTTTTTTTTTTTTCTCATTTATTTTGGACAAGTACTGGTTTTGAAGGCAACATTAAAAGTATGTACATTACAATTCCATTACAGAATAAAATAATTTCTAAATCCAATGTATTTCATAAACACTTTGTAGAACAAAAAAAAAAAACAACGGACAACCTATCCTCTGTTCAGATCCTCAATATTTTAGATTGTTGGGGGACCAACACCAGGCACCCCCGACGATCAGCTGTATGAGGAGATAACACATGCAGTGCGCACGTGTCATCCCCCTTCTCTCTTCCTGCTCTGCTTGCAGATATCAATGGTCTTTGACATAGAAAGTAGTGCCCCACAGGAAGAGAGAAGGGAGATGGCATGTGCGCTCTGCATGCGCCATCTCATCATACAGCTGATCAGCGGTGGTGCCAGGTGTTTGACCTCCAACAATCTAAAATATTGAGGATCTGAACAGAGGATAGGTCATCCATAGTAAAAGGCCAGACAGCCCCATTAAGGATTTTCGACTATTGGTAACCAATATTATGAACTAGTGTCAAACAAGGGGTATACAGTTGCAAGAAAAAGTATGTGAACCCTTTGGAATGATATGAATTTCTGCACAAATTGGTCATAAAATGTGATCTGATCTTTATCTAAGTCACAACAATAGACAATCACAGTCTGCTTAAACTAATAACACGCAAAGAATTAAATGTTACCATGTTTTTATTGAACACACCATGTAAACATTCACAGTGCAGGTGGAAAAAGTATGTGAACCCCTAGACTAATGACATCTCCAAGAGCTAATTGGAGTGAGGTGTCAGCCAACTGGAGTCCAATCAATGAGATGAGATTTGAGGTGTTTGTTACAGCTGCCCTGCCCTATAAAAAACACACACCCGTTCTGGGTTTGATTTTCACAAGAAGCATTGCCTGATGTGAGTGATGGCTTGCACAAAAGAGCTCTCAGAAGACCTAGGATTAAGAATTGTTGACTTGCATAAAGCTGGAAAGGGTTATAAAAGTATCTCCAAAAGCCTTGCTGTTCATCAGTCCACGGTAAGACAAATTGTCTATAAATGGAGAAAGTTCAGCACTGCTGCTACTCTCCCTAGGAGTGGCCGTCCTGTAAAGATGACTGCAAGATCACAGCGCAGACTGCTCAATGAGGTGAAGAAAAATCCTAGAGTGTCAGCTAAAGACTTACAAAAGTCTCTGGCATATGCTAACATCTCTGTTAGCGAATCTACGATACATAAAACACTAAACAAGTATGAATTTCATGGGAGGAAACCACAGAGGAAGCCACTGCTGTCCAAAAAAAAACATTGCTGCATGTTTACAGTTTGCACAAGAGCACCTGGATGTTCCACAGCAGTACTAGCAAAATATTCTGTGAACAGATGAAACCAAAGTTGAGTTGTTTGGAAGAAACACACAACACTATGTGTGGAAAAAAAGAGGCACAGCACAACAACATAAAATCCTCATCCCAACTGTGAAGTATGGTGGTGGGGGCATCATGGTTTTGGGCTGCTTTGCTGCGTCAGGGCCTGGACAGATTGCAATCATCAAAGTAAAAATGAATTCCCAAGTTTATCAAGACATTTTGCAGGAGAACTTAAGGCCATCTGTTCATCAGCTGAAGCTCAACAGAAGATGGGTATTGCAACAGGACAACGACCCAAAGCATAGAAGTAAATCAACAACAGAATGGCTTAAACAGAAGAAAATACGCCTTCTGGAGTGGCCCAATCAGAATCCTGACCTCAACCCGATTGAGATGCTGTGGCATGACCTCAAGAAAGCGATTCACACCAGGCATCCCAAGAATATTGCTGAACTGAAACAGTTCTGTAAAGAGGAATGGTCAAGAATTACTCCTGACCGTTGTGCACGTCTGATCTGCAACTACAGGAAATGTTTGGTTGAAGTTATTGCTGCGAAAAGAGGTTCAGCCAGTAATTAAATCTAAGGGTTCACATACTTTTTCCACCTGCACTGTGAATGTTTACATGGTGTGTTCAATAAAAACATGGTAACATTTAATTATTTGTGTGTTATTAGTTTAAGCAGATTGTGATTGTCTATTGTTGTGACTTAGATGAAGATCAGATCACATTTTATGACTAATTTGTACAGAAATCCATATTATTCCAAAAGGTTCACATACTTTTTCTTGCAACTGTAAGTGTGCATCCTAGGTATAACTAGACAAAAACAAAGTTGGAAAGGACACCGCCATCATAGATAGCAAACCAAACCCCAAACAAATGTCTGCTCTAATTATAGAAGTGGACAATGACAAATACCGTGCAATTGAAAAGTATGACATTTTATGCAAATAATACGGCCTCAAATCCATTACAGGCCTGAGAAACTGCAATTGGGCAGTGTATATATAGGGCCTTTTCTTAGACCCGCCTTCACCACTCTGGCCTCTATAATTAATTTCCCAGCGAAATTGGTCCCGGGAGCTGTTCCACCGGGTCTTGGTTTTCTTCACTGTGAAAATATAACACATACATTTTTACTAAAATCATCCAAAAACATTGCAAATAATAAAAGGACAACTACCAAACAAAATATGAGAGCAAAACAAAGTCGCCTCAGATGAAGAAATATGGGCAAACAAGCTACGTTGCACATCATATAGTACAGTAGGACAGGTGTGGGTATACTAATGTCAAATCATTGCAGCAAGGAGGCAAATATTCGTGCACGCCATTTGTTTACAACAACTTTATCATATGGGATGGTGACAACTATTGCATGCACAATTACAACAGGGCCACATGTGTCACCAAATAAAACATGCACATACCTGAATAATGTGTGCAGTAGCAAAGGCAGGGACATCCATTATTACCAAAAAATGGCGGTGTATGGTATAAATTGCACTACTAATCAAACAAACATGTACAGGCCTGTACAAAACTAAGCCTGGCCACAAAAGATACAGTATTATGTCCTCCTTGATGTTATAGCTAAATCACAGGGTCAGGACAACACAGGGTCAGGACAGTACAAATCGGCAGAGGTTTGGCTGTCGCCTTTGTCCCATTCTGGCCGCCTCATGCGACGGGCCACTTGCTCCCAGGCGACCTCCTTCCTGACCCAATCCTGATATCCGTTGGTACGGCTGTCACATAGCTCGGGGTGCTCCTGGACTAATGTGATAAGTTTATCCACATTCCAGCATGGCATGTTGTAAAAGAAGCAGAAAAGCACACACTGCCAAGTTTGCCACAGGTGGATATCAGTCACTAATCTCTTTGCCAAACCGTGACTGTCCACTTCCTGTAATTTTAATTTTTTTCATTTATTGCCAAAAGTCTGGGAGACAAGTTGCCACAAAAAATGTGGACGCGGATGACATACGGATGTGCATCCGCATTTTTTGAGGACCCATTGACTTGAATGGGTCTGCAAACCGTTTTTTGCGGACAAGAATAGGACTGGTTATATTTTTTTGACGGACGCCAACCACGGACGCGGATAATAAACGGTTGACTATCCGTATTTTCCACGGCTCCATAGAAATGAATGGGTCCGCATTAGAAACGCGAAAATCTGCGGAATGGACACAGAAACACACAACGGTTGTGTGCATGACGCCTAAGGGATAATGCCCTTAGGTTTAGCTTAAAGTCAAATTAGTTTGTTGGCACAATGGGTCCACACTAGAGATGAGCGAAACTAAAGTAGTGTCAGACTTAAAAGCATCTCATCATAGTTGTCCACCACAGTTTCCTGCCTAGGTTTCACTCAAAATTCCCCCACATTTGATAGTGAAGGTGCACTCCTAAATGTTGTGATCATTGAATGATAGGGCCTTATACTATAGAAGATAGTCAAGGGTGGACTGGGAACCTTACTGGCCCTGGAAAAAAAAAAAATATGAAAGTGGCCTCAGGTTGTAGAGGCAGATTCAATACAATTAGGTGGGGCAACCACATGTAGGCAGGTCCAGCTATACCATATTTCTGGACAAAACATTGCCTCAGCAGAACCAAATATTAAAGTACAGCACAATATGGCCCTAGCAGGAACTACATACCGTACCACAGTACAGTACAAAATACTGCCCCAGCAGCACAAAAAGCTTACCCTCTATGGTAACCAGCACCAGATTGTGTCCTCCTCCTTTGCCAGTTGTCTCTAATTAATACATATTGGAGGGGGCTGAGACAGTTTCAGGCCACAGCACTGAGCCAGCCTGATATTTAGCATCCTGCCTGGTCTTCCTGCACTATCAAACATACAGGAGAATACAGCAATACCTACCCAATACATCCAGTAACATCTCTTCTCATGTAAACATCTCATTCCTCATCTTCTATTTTAGCCCAAAAAGCTATGGTGTCTTCTTCATTTAACACATCCATGAGTTTGTCACACAAACATATTAGGTTTCTCAGCTTCCCATGATGTTCCTTGCCTTCTCAGCATAACATTTCCATGCCTTAGGGCGTCCCAGTAATGGCCCCTATGGTTCTGTCTCCAATATTAAAAACGTTTCCCCATAGTGCCACCAGTATTACTAATGTCTCAGGTAAAGCCTCCATATACTGCCCCAGTATTAAAAATGCCCCAGGGGCCTCCAGAAATACCCCCTATAGCACTACTAGTATTAAAATTGTCCCTAGTAATGCCCTATAACTCCCCAGTATTAAATATGCCCCAAGTATCTCCAGTAATGCCTTTTAAAGTGTTCCATAGTTAAAAATTCCCCCAGTGCCCCAGTAATAACCCCTAAAGTGCACCCATGTTAAATATGGCCCTTGTGCCCCGAGTAATGCCCCTATAGTACTTCTTATAGGTTCCCATCATTAAAAAAAGTTCTTTATGCTCCCTTTTGCACCAATAGCATTGAAAATGTACCATATGTCTCCAGTAATAACCCTATAATACCCTGTTAATGCACCTTATAGTTCCCTTTATGCTCTCTGGAATACCTATACCGGGTGCAGGCAGTTACAATGATGTTACCCTGCTGAGGCTAATGTTGTCACACTACCTAAAACCCAGTGCAGGTGGTTGTATACATCATCTGACATCATCTGCACCTGCACTGTTTTACTGCCTCATAAGCGTTAGTCCTATAAGGATGGCGATACAGTTGAATTCAGAAGAGTGTCTGCGTCCCCTGGCCATGAGGGCTCGAGTTGCCCCCTGGGCATTAGCCTCCTGGAATCCTCTCACTAAGGTCTATGGCCAATCTGCCCCTGCAAATGGTAGCAACAGTGTTCCAAAGTGCTCCTAAAGTTATTAGCCTCAAGGCACCCACATTTGCTGGGCACAATGCCCCTATAGCTTTTATTCACTAATTCAGTTTCCATAGTATTCCATAGCCTTAGTATTCATTAAGTTTAGCCAGAGACTCCCACAAATGATGGTCAAAGTGCCCACATAGCTGTAAGTTAAAAAGTCATTACAGCTGTTATTGTAAGCCCCCCCCCCCCCCCCCCCCCACACACACACACTTTAAATGGCAGTGTTCACATGGTTTTCAACTACAGTGTTTTATAGCTGACTCTGTGATATAGCTGTCAGTCACAGTGCCCTTGTGAGTGATGGTTATAAGTAGTGTTGGCAGTAATCTACTCCATATCTGTCAGCTATTATATCATAGTTTAAGTATCCTCAGTAAGTATCCTATTGTCAGCCATAGTGTTCACACCATTAGGTGTTAGTCATAGTGCTTTTTTGAGTAACGGCCACAACATCGCCACAAATGGTATCTCCAACAATGCCCTCCATAGCGATAGTGTGTGAGCCGCAGAGCCTATGTAGGTGTCATATAGTTTTCAATCCTGATTAATAATACAGCGAGGAACAGAAGTATTTGAACACCATGCAATTTTGCAAGTTCTCCCACTTAGAAATCAAGGAGGGGTCTGAAATTCACATTGTAGGTGCATTCCCACTCTGAGAGACAGAATAAAAAATAAAATCTGGAAATCACATTGTATGATTTTTAAAGAATTTATTTGTCTTGCACTGCTGAACATAAGTATTTGAACACCTGAGAAACAGCAAGAATTCTGGCTCTCAAAGACCTTTTACTGTGCCTTTAAAAAGTCCACCTCTACTCCACTCATTAATCTAACTTAGTAGTACCTGTCTGAGCTCTTTAAAGACACCTGTCCACCACACAGTCAGTCAGACGCCAACTACTACCATGGGCAAGACCAAAGAGCTACCAAAAGACACCACAGACAAAATTGTGGACCTCCACTACGGGCAATTGCCAAGCAGCTTGGTAAAAATAGATCAACTGTTGGAGCAATTGTTAGATAATGGAAGAGGCTAAAAACGACTGTCAGTCTCCCTCGGACTGGGGCTCCATGCAAGATCTCTCCTCGTGGGGTATCACTGATGATAAGAAAGGTGAGGAATCAGCCCAGAGCTACAAGGGAGGAGCTGTTCAATGACATGAAGAGAGCTGGGACCACAGTTTCAAAGGTCACTGTCGGTAGAACACTACGCCGTCATGGTTTCAAATCATGCATTGCACGGAAGGTTCCCCTGCTCAAGTCATCACATGTCCAGGCCCGTCTGAAGTTGTCCAGGCCCATCTGAAGTTTGCCAATGGCCATATGGATGATCCAGTGGAGGCATGGGAGAAAGTCATGTGGTCAGGTGAGATCAAAGTAGATTTTTTTGGTCTAAACTTCACTCGTCGTGTTTGGAGGAAAAAGAAGGATGAGTTGCATCCCAAGAACACCATCCCTGCTGTAAAGCATGGGGGTGGTAACATCATGCTTTGGGGGTGCTTTTCTGCGAAGGGCACAGGACGACTGCACTGTATTAAGGAGAGGATAAATGGGGCCATTTATTGTGAGATTTTGAGCAACAACATCCTTCCCTTGAAGATGGGTTGTGGCTGGGTCTTCCAACATGACAACAAACCGAAGCAAACATCCAGGATAACCAAGGAGTGGCTCCGTAGGAAGCAAAACAAGGTTCTGGAGTGGACTAGCCAGTCTCCAGACCTAAATCCAATAGAACATCTTTGGAGGGAGCTGAAACTCTGTGTTGCTCAGCGACAGCCCCAAAACCTGACAGATCTAGAGGAGATCTGTGTGGAGGAGTGGGCCAAAATCCCTGTGGCAGTGTGTGAAAACCTGGTCAAGAACTAGAGGAAACGTTTGACCTCTGTTATTGCAAACAAAGGCTTCTGTACCAAATATTAACACTGATTTTCTCAGGTGTTCAAATACTTATGTTCAGCATACAAATAAATTCTTTAAAAATCATACAATGTGATTTCCTGAATTATTATTTTTTATTCTGTCTCTCAGAGTGGGAATGCACCTACAAAGTGAATTTCAGATCCCTCCATGATTTCTAAGTGGGAGAACTTGCAAAATTGCAGGGTGTTCAAATACTTCTGTTCCTCACTATATAATCACAATGACCCCATAGTTTAAAGCCATACTAATTGTATAGCTGGCAGCCACAGAGAGCCCCCATCGAGAGACACAGTGACCCCATAACTGTAAAAGTATTAGTGTTCAGTCACAGTATGCCCTTATTAGATGTCAGCCATTGTGCCCCTGTGCCTCGTCTGTAATAGCAGTACCCCTGTGTTAACCACAGGGATTCCATGGTCATCAGTCATAGTAACTGTGATTGACATAGTGATTGTCATCATGGTTCTCAGAATGCTGCCCCCATATTTGTCATTCTCAGGACTGTTTAAAACTATTGTCCCACCTGGCTTGGCCACAGTGCTCCACCACTTCCAGCCACAATGCATGCACAGGGACCGCATTAGTTGTAAGACACCATAGGTGTCAATGATTCTCCTTATATACAGTCAGGTCCATAAATATTGGGACACGGACACAATTCTAACATTTTTGCCTCTATACACCACCACAATGGATTTGAAATGAAACGAACAAGACGTTCTTTAACTGCAGACTGTCAGCTTTAATTTGAGGGCATTTACATCCAAATCAGGTGAACGGTGTAGGAATTACAACAGTTTGCATATGTGCCTCCCACTTGTTAAGGGACCAAAAGTAATGGGACATAATAATAATCGTAAATCAAACTTTCACTTCATACTTTGTTTCATTCTAGACCTTATCTTATAGCCCTATAATGGCTTGGACTGTTAATTATTTATAGTTAATATTGTTGACTTGTTTGTCTTCATCCAATCAAATATATATTGACCTTGAAATGAAACCTAATAAAGTTATTTTAAAAATATACTCTACATAAGTGACTATGCTTTTCTTTTAGCTGATGCGAGCAGCACAACATTGTACCGATACCTGTAGTGTACCTGCGCAAGCGTGCAGGTTTCCAAACAGAATTATTTTTTTGTTTGTTGTGGATTTGATGGGGTTTTACCTAAGATATCACACTTGCATTGCAAAGGATGAAATCCACAGAAAGAAATTGCACGGACAATTGACATTCTGTGGATTTCAAAAATCCGTACGGCAGGTCAATTTCCACAAGGAAGAAACAAGCAAAGTGTACATGAGACGTGTCTAATCTGCACGGAAGAAAGAAAAAAAGTGGGTCATTTATCATTTAAGGTTGTTTTTATGTCAGTTTTAAGTCATTTTGCTTTGTGTGTCTGCACCAAACTGGTTCCCTTTAATAATATATGTGGTGTGAGTGTGATGTGGTTTACACCTTTATGTGTAAATGTACACCAGGGGATTGTCTGGCGTGGGTTTGGACTTTTTTGTGATTTTTGTGATTCGTCCATAGTAAATGAGTCATAATCCAGGTCTAACCTCACTTTTAGCGTAGACCATTGTGAAAAGTGGCAAGGATCACAGTCACAAAAAATGTCATAGTTGACATGGAAATGTCGCAGTTGCCATGACTTGCGACCTTTTTTCGGCACAATACTGACATATCTGATTTCATAAATGCCTCCCAAAGTGTACATGAGAGTTGTCTAATCTGCACAGAATAAAAAACAAAGTGGGTCATTTATTAAGATCGGCGATTTACACGCCAGTCACGTTCCCCATGCACTGGCGGCGGATGCAGCAAAGTTATGTAGAGGAGCAGGCCTCATCATAACTTTGACGCTTGGTTCCGACAGCCATGCGACAGGGTTTAAACTGCACTAGCTCCCTTGCTGGAGAAGTTTAAGACCATTTTCCATGCCACAAACCGCTGTAGGAAATAATAAATGAGACGGGCTTGTCCTCTTCCCCGGCGCCTCGGAAAAATGGTTAAAAGGAACCTGTCACCTGGATTTTGGGTATAGAGCTGAGGACATGGGTTGCTAGATGGCCGCTAGTACATCCGCGATACCCAGTCCCCATAGCTCTGTGTGCTTTTATTGTGTAAAAAAAAAGATTTGATACATATGCAAATTAACCTGAGATATGTCCTGTATATGAGATGAGTCCAGCGAGAAGAATCCCAGCACCGCCCCCGCATTCTCAGAATCTCCTCCTTGCTCCCCGACGTCAGAAAGCCAGAGCGCTGTAACCTTGCGATGCGCGAGCTAGCGCATGCACAGTGTCGTCATAGTATTCCTTCCCTGTGCTGGCATCAGCCCCAGGGAAGGAACTGCGCATGCACTAGCTCACGCATCGTGAGATTACGGCGCTCTGGCTTTCTGACATCGGGGAGCAAGGAGGAGATTCTGAGGATGCGGGGCGGTGCTGGGCTCCTTCACGCTGGACTCATCTCAGGGACAGGACTCATCTCAGGGACAGGACTCATCTCACGTACAGGACTCATCTCAGGGACAGGACTCGTCTCAGGGACAGGACTCATCTCAGGGACAGGACTCATCTCAGGGACAAAACTCCTCTCACGTACAGGACACATCTCAGGGACAGGACTCATCTCAGGGACAGGACTCATCTCACGTACAGGACTCATCTCAGGGACAGGACTCATCTCAGGGAGAGGATTCATCTCAGGGACAGGACTCATATCAGGGACAGGACTCATCTCAAGGACAGGACTCATCTCAGGTACAGGACACATCTCAGGGACAGGACTCATCTCAAGGACAGGACTCATCTCAGGTACAGGACTCATCTCAGGGACAGGACTCATCTCAGGGACAGGACTCATCTCAGGGACAGGACACATCTCAGGGACAGGACTCGTCTCAGGGACAGGACTCATCTCAGGGACAGGACTCATCTCACGTACAGGACACATCTCAGGGACAGGACTCATCTCAGGGACAGGACTCATCTCAGGGACAGGACTCCCATCTCACGTACAGGACACATCTCAGGTACAGGACACATCTCAGGTACAGGACTCATCTCAGAGACAGGACTCATCTCAGGGACAGGACTCATCTCAGAGACAGGACTCATCTCAGGGACAGGACTCATCTCACGTACAGGACTCATCTCAGGGACAGGACTCATCTCAGGGAGAGGATTCATCTCAGGGACAGGACTCATCTCAGGGACAGGACTCATCTCAGTGACAGGACTCATCTCAGTGACAGGACTCATCTCAGGGACAGGACTCATCTCAGGGACAGGACTCGTCTCAGGGACAGGACTCGTCTCAGGGACAGGACTCATCTCAGGGAAAGGACTCATCTCACGTACAGGACACATCTCAGGGACAGGACTCATCTCAGGGACAGGACTCATCTCAGGTACAGGACTCCTCTCACGTACAGGACTCATCTCAGGGACAGGACTCATCTCAGGGACAGGACTCATCTCAGGGACAGGACTCATCTCAGGGACAGGACTCATCTCAGGGACAGGAATCATCTCACGTACAGGACACATCTCAGGGACAGAACTCATCTCAGGGACAGGATTTATCTCAGGGACAGGACTCCTCTCACGTACAGGACTCATCTTAGGGACAGGACTCATCTCAGGGACAGGACTCATCTCAGGGACAGGACTCATCTCAGGGACAGGACTCATCTCACGTACAGAACACATCTCAGGGACAGGACTCATCTCAGGGACAGGACTCGTCTCAGGGACAGGACTCGTCTCAGGGACAGGACTCATCTCAGGGAAAGGACTCATCTCACGTACAGGACACATCTCAGGGACAGGACTCATCTCAGGGACAGGACTAATCTCAGGTACAGGACTCCTCTCACGTACAGGACTCATCTCAGGGACAGGACTCATCTCAGGGACAGGACTCATCTCAGGGACAGGACTCATCTCAGGGACAGGACTCATCTCACGTACAGGACACATCTCAGGGACAGGACTCATCTCAGGGACAGGACTCATCTCACGTACAAGACTCATCTCAGGGACAGGACTCATCTCAGGGACAGGACTCATCTCAGGGACAGGACTCATCTCAGGGACAGGACACATCTCAGGGACAGGACTCGTCTCAGGGAGAGGACTCATCTCAGGGACAGGACTCATCTCACGTACAGGACACATCTCAGGGACAGGACTCATCTCAGGGACAGGACTCATCTCAGGGACAGGACTCATCTCACGTACAGGACACATCTCAGGTACAGGACACATCTCAGGTACAGGACTCATCTCAGGGACAGGACTCATCTCAGGGACAGGACTCATCTCAGGGACAGGACTCATCTCAGGGACAGGACTCATCTCACGTACAGGACTCATCTCAGGGACAGGACTCATCTCAGGGACAGGACTCGTCTCAGGGACAGGACTCATCTCAGGGACAGGACTTATCTCACGTACAGGACACATCTCAGGGACAGGACTCATCTCAGGGACAGGCCTCATCTCAGGGACAGGACTCCCATCTCACGTACAGGACACATCTCAGGTACAGGACACATCTCAGATACAGGACTTATCTCAGGGACAGGACTCATCTCAGGGACAGGACTCATCTCAGGGACAGGACTCATCTCAGGGACAGGACTCATCTCACGTACAGGACTCATCTCAGGGACAGGACTCATCTCAGGGAGAGGATTCATCTCAGGGACAGGACTCATCTCAGGGACAGGACTCATCTCAGGGACAGGAATCATCTCACGTACAGGACACATCTCAGGGACAGGACTCATCTCATGGAGAGGATTCATCTCAGGGACAGGACTCATCTCAGGGACAGGACTCATCTCAGGGACAGGACTCATCTCAGTGACAGGACTCATCTCAGGGACAGGAATCATCTCACGTACAGGACACATCTCAGGGACAGAACTCATCTCAGGGACAGGATTTATCTCAGGGACAGGACTCCTCTCACGTACAGGACTCATCTTAGGGACAGGACTCATCTCAGGGACAGGACTCATCTCAGGGACAGGACTCATCTCACGTACAGAACACATCTCAGGGACAGGACTCATCTCAGGGACAGGACTCATCTCACATACAGGACTCATCTCAGGGACAGGACTCATCTCAGGGACAGGACTCATCTCAGGGACAGAACTCATCTCAGGGACAGGACTCATCTCACGTACAGGACACATCTCAGGGACAGAACTCATCTCAGGGACAGGACTCATCTCAGGGACAGAACTCATCTCAGGGACAGGACTCATCTTACGTACAGGACACATCTCAGGGGCAGGACTCATCTCACGTACAGGACTCATCTCAGGGACAGGACTCATCTTAGGGACAGGACTCATCTCAGGGACAGGACTCATCTCAGGGACAGGACTCATCTCAGGGACAGGACACATCTCAGGGACAGGACTCATCTCAGGGACAAGACTCATCTCATGGACAGGACTCATCTCACGTACAGGACTCATCTCAGGAACAGGACTCATCTCAGGGAGAGGATTCATCTCAGGGACAGGACTCATCTCAGGGACAGGACTCATCTAACGTACAAGACACATCTCAGGGCCAGGACTCATCTCAGGGACAGGACTCATCTCACGTACAGGACTCCTCTCAGGGACAGGACTCATCTCAGTGAGAGGACTCATCTCTAGTGTTGGGCGCGAATATTCGCGATGCGAATATTTCGCGCGAATATCGCATATTCGCGATTTCGCGAATATTTAGAATATCGTTCTATATATTCGCGAAATCGAATATTCGTTTTTTTTCTTTTTTTTTTTATTATATTTTTTTCTTTCCCACTTCCCTAAAGTTGTTCTTACCTGTCCTTTGGATTCCTGGCTTCCTGGCTGCTCCAGTCAGTGGCGTTTTCAACTTACTGCTATATTCCATATTAGCTAAATTACAATCTAATCTATATGTGTATTTTACGAAATTTCGCAATAGTCGCAATTGCGATGCGAGTAATATAACACAAAATATTCGCATGAAGATTTCAACTTAGCACTGCTATACTCCATATTCTAGCCTAATATGGAATATAGCTGTGCTAAGTTAGCACTGCTATATTCCATATTAGGCTAGAATATGGAGTATAGCAGTGCTAAGTTGAAATCTTCATGCGAATATTTCGTGTTATATAAGTCGCATCGCAATTTCGACTTTTTCAAATGTTCTTAATATTGCTCTAACTTCGTCTTTTAGAAAATTCGTAATATTGCTCTAACTTCGTCTCTTAGAATATTACGAATATTCTAAAAGACGAAGTTAGAGCAATATTACGAAATTTCGTAAAATACACATATAGATTGTAATTTAGCTAATATAGTGCTATAATCCCTTTTTTTTCCTGTAATTTTTCATTTGCCTCTTCTGAACTTAAGTTTTGTAAAATATGTACACTATTAAAAATTATTACTATAGCAGTATATTAGCTTAAATACAATCTATGTGTATTTTGCGAAATTTCGCAATATTGCTCTAACTTCGTCTTTTAGAATATTACGAATATTCTAAAAGACGAAGTTAGAGCAATATTAAGAACATTTGCAAAAGTCGAAATTGCGATGCGAGTAATATAACACGAAATAGTCGCATGAAGATTTCAACTTAGCACAGCTATATTCCATATTCTAGCCTAATATGGAATATAGCAGTGCTAATTTAGCACAGCTATATTCCATATTAGGCTAGAATATGGAATATAGCAGTGCTAATTTTAAATCTTCATGCGACTATTTCGTGTTCTATTACTCGCATCGCAATTTCGACTTTTGCAAATGTTCTTAATATTGCTCTAACTTCGTCTTTTAGAATATTCGTAATATTCTAAGAGACGAAGTTAGAGCAATATTACGAAATTTCGTAAAATACACATATTAGCCTAGCCATAGTCATTAGCATAGGAACGTTGCCTTATACTATCAAGATAAATTTTCGCAATATGCGAAAAAATAATTTCGCGATAATTGGAATAATTGCGAATATTCGATTTCGACGAATATAACACGAATATTCATGCGAATATTCGCGAAATATCGCGAAATCGAATATGGCACCTCCCGCTCATCACTACTCATCTCAGGGACAGGACTCATCTCAGGGACAGGACTCCCCCGCATCCTCAGAATCTCCTCCTTGCTCCCCGACGTCAGAAAGCCAGAGCGCTGTAACCTTGCGATGCGCGAGCTAGCGCATGCACAGTGTCGTCATAGTATTCCTTCCCTGTGCTGGCATCAGCCCCAGGGAAGGAACTGCGCATGCACTAGCTCACGCATCGTGAGATTACGGCGCTCTGGCTTTCTGACATCGGGGAGCAAGGAGGAGATTCTGAGGATGCGGGGCGGTGCTGGGCTCCTTCAAGCTGGACTCATCTCAGGGACAGGACTCATCTCAGGGACAGGACTCATCTCAGGGACAGGACTCATCTCACGTACAGGACTCATCTCAAGGACAGGACTCGTCCCAGGGACAGGACTCATCTCAGGGACAGGACTCATCTCAGGGACAAAACTCCTCTCACGTACAGGACACATCTCAGGGACAGGACTCATCTCAGGGACAGGACTCATCTCACGTACAGGACTCATCTCAGGGACAGGACTCATCTCAGGGACAGAACTCATCTCAGGGACAGGACTCATCTCACGTACAGGACACATCTCAGGGACAGGACTCATCTCAGGGACAGGACTCATCTCAGGGACAGAACTCATCTCAGGGACAGGACTCATCTCACGTACAGGACACATCTCAGGGACAGGACTCATCTCACGTACAGGACTCATCTCAGGGACAGGACTCATCTTAGGGACAGGACTCATCTCAGTGACAGGACTCATCTCAGGGACAGGACTCATCTCAGGGACAGGACACATCTCAGGGACAGGACTCATCTCAGGGACAAGACTCATCTCATGGACAGGACTCATCTCACGTACAGGACTCATCTCAGGGACAGGACTCATCTCAGGGAGAGGATTCATCTCAGGGACAGGACTCATCTCAGGGACAGGACTCATCTAACGTACAAGACACATCTCAGGGCCAGGACTCATCTCAGGGACAGGACTCATCTCACGTACAGGACTCATCTCAGGGACAGGACTCATCTCAGTGAGAGGACTCATCTCAGGGACAAGACTCATCTCAGGGACAGGACTCCCCCGCATCCTCAGAATCTACCCCTTGCTCCCCGACGTCAGAAAGCCAGAGCGCTGTAACCTTGCGATGCGCGAGCTAGCGCATGCACAGTGTCGTCATAGTATTCCTTCCCTGTGCTGGCATCAGCCCCAGGGAAGGAACTGCACATGCACTAGCTCACGCATCGTGAGATTACGGCGCTCTGGCTTTCTGACATCGGGGAGCAAGGAGGAGATTCTGAGGATGCGGGGCGGTGCTGGGCTCCTTCACGCTGGACTCATCTCAGGGACAGGACTCATCTCAGGGACAGGACTCATCTCAGGTACAGGACTCCTCTCACGTACAGGACTCATCTCAGGGACAGGACTCATCTCAAGGACAGGACTCATCTCAGGGACAGGACTCATCTCAGGTACAGGACACATCTCAGGGACAGGACTCATCTCAGGGACAGGACTCATCTCACGTACAGGACTCATCTCAGGGACAGGACTCATCTCAGGGACAGGACTCATCTCAGGGACAGGACTCATCTCAGGGACAGGACACATCTCAGGGACAGGACACATCTCAGGTATAGGACTCATCTCAGGGACAGGACTCATCTCAGGGACAGGACTCATCTCACGTACAGGACTCATCTTAGGGACAGGACTCATCTCAGGGACAGGACTCATCTCAGGGACAGGACTCATCTCACGTACAGAACACATCTCAGGGACAGGACTCATCTCAGGGACAGGACACATCTCAGGGACAGGACTCATCTCAGGGATAGGACTCATCTCAGGGACAGGACTCATCTCACCTACAGGACACATCTCAGGGACAGGACACGTCTCAGGGACAGGACTCGTCTCAGGGACAGGACTCGTCTCAGGGACAGGACTCATCTCAGGGACAGGACTCATCTCAGGGACAGGACTCATCTCAGGTTCAGGACTCATCTCAGGGAGAGGATTTATCTCAGGGAGAGGATTCATCTCAGGGACAGGACTCCTCTCAGGGACAGGACTCCTCTCAGGGACAGGACTCCTCTCAGGGACAGGACTCATCTCAGGGAGAGGACTCATCTCACGTACAGGACACATCTCACGTTAATTTGCATATGTATTAAATCGTTTTTTTTACACAATAAAAGCACACAGAGCTATGGGGACTGGGTATTGCGGATGTGCTAGCGGTCATCTAGCAACCCATGTCCTCAGCTCTATACCCAAAATCCCGGTGACAGGTTCCCTTTAAGACCTCACTCCCAAAGTCTATAAGAGATTTGTTTAATGTCATACACTTTGCTGGTTCTATACCACGCTGCAGTTTTACCACACAAGAGTCCACGATGAAGAAGCACACGTCATCCTCAATGTGTGTCGCTAGCCTTAAACTTCTAGATGTCTAGTTTCATTCACCTTGTCAGGCATCTCCCTGTGCAACTTGCTTTCTCCGTGATCCCTCCAGGAAAGTTTCCTTCCTTGCTGGGCAGCATGTGAAATGGCCCCCTTTCAGCAGTGTGCGGTGGTGGCAGGAGGACACTCAGCCTTAGGAAGGAGTTAATATGCTCTTCAGAAGCTGCTGCTGCAATATAGGTCAGGTGATGGGGGTGTGGCGTCTCCCTCGGAGCAGGCTGCAGCTCGCATGTTACCTCCAGTTCTGCGCTGGGCTAGAGTTGGATGGAAGTGCAGGAAAGCTCCAGCTTCAGCACCTGACTGCTGGACAGCTCCCCGCCAGCCGGCAGCAGGCTCACAGCAGTGTGGAGGGATGATTAACACCTTGCGATCAGGAAGCTACTTTTAAAGGGAAAGACTGGGCTACGGATCAGCTGTGGATTGGATTCCCTTGAAGTGTCGGATCTGTCTCTTGTCTAGGTGCAGGGTGCTCCTTCCTAAAGTTTGTTTTTGGAGCCCACAGTGGAGTGCTGCTCTCTAAGGTGAGACCTTCTGCCTCAAGTTTGTCTCCAGCCATCTTCTCCTAGGCACCTGGATATCCCTGTGCTGGAGCTGGCTTCCTACATTTTACAAATCAAGCTGTTGGATGTGATTGTGGAGGGCTTAGTGATTTTTTTTTTCCTGCTCCCAGTCTTGTCAAGGGGATTATTATAAATGATGTGAAGAAGAGAGGAAGGGGAGAGAAAAACAAAAAAAACCCACAAGTTTTGATCAGATTTTGCTGATACTAAACGGATTACCACTGGCAGGGGTGCTTGGGGACACCACTGGAAGAGCTACTACCTTATTTTGGGGTTGGATGTCACATTCCAGACTTTGTGCATGCTTGGCCAGTACTTAGCATAACCACATCTGGATAATTGACACAGACACAAGGTAGGTACTACTACCTATCCCTCTTCTGTATTGCAAGCAGGGGCTTAGGGAAATGAGGATGCATGGCAGGACAGTGATACATAACACGGAATCAAATCAGATTACTGAGGCTTGATCAATGGCTGGAAGAAAGGATGGGATGTGATGGAAGAAGCTTCTAAGTCTGCTGATGGGAATTACTGCAAGGTCTGTATCTGGCAAGGCTACTCAAAGGAGGAGAAATCCAAAAAGGATGTGTTGGTAGGAAGCTCTGGTCATGTCATCGCTGGTGCCTCCAGTCACCAAAAGCAGCACACACACATACATATGCACATCCAAGGTGACAGCAACATGTCACAGGTTTGCTGGTTAGAGGAAGGGGGTAGATAACTAAGGTACAATAGTGCTGCGACTTTTGCTGGGAGGCAGATGAAGGTAAGAGTCTTGTCAAGCTTGATGCAAGTTCTTTACAGGCAGGAGGTCCCACTTTGTTTTCTCCTGGTCTACTATTATATTGTGTAGAAGGGTGTAGGGTATGAGGCATGGGATTGTGTGGCTTTGGAGGCACTAATGGATGTCTTTGACAGATGCATTTTCCAGACTTGACAGTAAGAGATTGTAATTATGGAGTGCTATTATTTGGTCATACATTATCAAAGACTGGCATGTGTCCACCAGATCTTCTCCACACACTGGTAGCACACAGGCTTCATGTGATACTTAGGATGTAGACTTGACAGCCGATGACCGTCTGTTCTCCTCCTGGGCATTGGGATTGTTCATTGTGGTTTTATTTATTTATTTATTTATTTATTTTTTAATGGTGTTATGAAAAATATCTCTCAGCTATATTAAAAGCATTTATCACTTGGAGCTCAGCTCCAGACATGTCATTATCTTCTCACTTCCTTAGTTCACGTCCAAAACCCAGGTTAGATACAATGGATTAAGATGAATTATGTATACATGCTGTCTCCGGGCTAAGCAGCAAAGCTGTCACAGGAGGACCTTCCCTTTTTTGTATACCTTAGACACCTATGCTCAATATGGATATAGTCTATGTCCCAGCAAAAGAATAGAATTAATGTACGACAGCAACCTACCTTCTGATATTTCTACATGCCTCATAGACAGCATTTCTCCATATCAAATGCTCATTGAATGGCTCGGATCGAAATCCAAAAACATTAGGTTGTGGAAGAATAATAGACTAAATATAAGACACTATTGCTATATTGGGATACTGCACATGAGTGGTGGATAAGCAGGAGCTTCAGAAGCATTGAGCACCATGCTACCAAAGGTTGGGAGGGATCACTGCACTGGACGTCATAGTTTACAAAGGATTGGCAATCCAACCAGCGCTAAACATCTTAAGGAGCTATATGGATTCTTATGTAAGGAGCTATATGGATTCTCATGTAAGGAGCTATATGGATTCTCATGTATACCAGGTATAAGTTTGGCTTTTTATCAGGGCTGAAGTGTTTTTTGTTGTTGCAGATTTAATAAGGTTACAGTGCCATAGGTGTTTGTGAACACTCCCATATGGCAGGGCATATTGTATCTTCCTCTCGCCACTAGATCATATATACTGTCAGATCACACACATCATGATATCACCATTCTATAAGATCAGAACAATTTAAAAATGTCAAAGTTTTTCCTCATTTACAGGCTAATAATATTGGTAGAGTATCCCCTTATATATCATGTGTACAAGACTGGGATACAATGACAGTGTCCTTATAGCTGAACCAATCAATGGTGTAACTTGTGTATCAGATTGGGAGTAGTTAATTTATTATTCATATTTTGCTGGAGGTTCTCCATTTCCATATCCTCTTGTTCAGCATCTGGAGTGTCTCTGGGGAAGATGAGGCTCATTTTTCTAGCTTGGGTTTAGCTTTGAAGAGTTGAAGTTCCAGGTTTCACCAGCTGGGGGAGAGGGAGAAAAACTTTTGAAGGGAGAGAAAATAGAAACCAGCAAATCCACAGCTCTGTACAGCAGTATTTCCCCATACATGTGTGATGTATATGCATCAGTAATCATAGGGATCATAACTGTATCATGGGCTGAGTATCTGCTGTGTGCTTGCAATGGCTAAGGAATCATGTATCCTGTTAATAGTACTACAGTTAATACCGAATCTGTAACTGAAAATCTATCTATCTATGTATCTATCTATCCATCCATCCATCATTATCTATCTATCTATCTATCTATCTATCATCTATCTATCTATCTATAGGGCTATCTATATATCTATCTATCTATCTATCTATCTATCTATCTATCTATCGATCTATCCATCATTTTATATCTATCTATTATCTATCTATCTATCCATCCATCCATCATTTTCTTTCTATCTATCTATCTATCTATCTATCTATCTATCTATCTATCTATCTATCTATCATCTAGCTATCTATTTCCTATCCATCCATCCATCCATCATTATCTATCTATTATCTATCTATCTATCTATCTATCTATCTATCTATCTATCTATCTATCTATCTATCTATCTATCTATCTATCTATCTATCTATCATCTATCTATCTATCCATCCATCACTATCTATCTATCTATCTATCTATCTATCTATCTATCTATCTATCTATCTATCGATCTATCCATCATTTTATATCTATCTATTATCTATCTATCCATCCATCCATCATTTTCTTTCTATCTATCTATCTATCTATCTATCTATCATCTAGCTATCTATTTCCTATCCATCCATCCATCCATCATTATCTATCTATTATCTATCTATCTATCTATCTATCTATCTATCTATCTATCTATCTATCTATCTATCTATTTCCTATCCATCCATCCATCCATCATTATCTATCTATTATCTATCTGTCTGTCTATCTATCTATCTATCTATCTATCTATCTCCTATCTATCTATCTATCTATCCATCCATCACTATCTATCTATCTATCTATCGATCTATCCATCATTTTATATCTATCTATTATCTATCTATCCATCCATCCATCATTTTCTTTCTATCTATCTATCTATCTATCTATCTATCTATCTATCTATCTATCATCTAGCTATCTATTTCCTATCCATCCATCCATCCATCATTATCTATCTATTATCTATCTATCTATCTATCTATCTATCTCCTATCTATCTATCTATCTATCTATCTATCTATCTATCTATCATCTATCTATCTATCCATCCATCACTATCTATCTATCTATCTATCTATCGATCTATCCATCATTTTATATCTATCTATTATCTATCTATCCATCCATCCATCATTTTCTTTCTATCTATCTATCTATCTATCTATCTATCTATCTATCTATCTATCTATCATCTAGCTATCTATTTCCTATCCATCCATCCATCCATCATTATCTATCTATTATCTATCTATCTATCTATCTCCTATCTATCTATCTATCTATCTATCTATCTATCATCTATCTATCTATCTATCTATCCATCCATCACTATCTATCTATCTATCTATCTATCTATCTATCTATCTATCGATCTATCCATCATTTTATATCTATCTATTATCTATCCATCCATCCATCATTTTCTTTCTATCTATCTATCTATCT